>NC_092790.1:22692151-22722896 GCF_047496795.1 Chiloscyllium punctatum | reverse complement strand
AGACACCGGGACGGTGAGGGTGAGGGTCCGAGACACCGGGACGGTGAGGGTGAGGGTCCGAGACGCCGGGACGGTGAGGGTGAGGGTGTGAGACGCCGGGACGGTGAGGGTGAGGGTCCGAGACACCGGGACGGTGAGGGTGAGGGTCAGAGACACCGGGACGGTGAGGGTGAGTGTCCGAGACACCGGGACGGTGAGGGTGAGGGTCCGAGACACCGGGACGGTGAGGGTGAGGAGTGAGACACCGGGACGGTGAGGGTGAGGGTCGGAGACACCGGGACGGTGAGGGTGAGGGTCGGAGACACCGGGACGGTGAGGGTGAGGGAGTGAGACACCGGGACGGTGAGGGTGAGTGTCCGAGACACCGGGACGGTGAGGGTGAGGGAGTGAGACACCGGGACGGTGAGGGTGAGGGAGTGAGACACCGGGACGGTGAGGGTGAGGGTCAGAGACACGGGGACGGTGAGGGTGAGGGTCCAAGACACCGTGAGGGTGAGGGTCCGTGACACCGGGACGGTGAGGGTGAGGGTCTGAGACACCGGGACGGTGAGGGTGAGGGAGTGAGACACCGGGACGGTGAGGGTGTGGGAGTGAGACACCGGGACGGTGAGGGTGAGGGAGTGAGACACCGGGACGGTGAGGGTGAGGGTCTGAGACACCGGGACGGTGAGGGTGAGGGAGTGAGACACTGGGACGGTGAGGGTGTGGGAGTGAAACACCGGGACGGTGAGGGTGAGGGAGTGAGACACCGGGACGGTGAGGGTGAGGGTCAGAGACACCGGGACGGTTTGGGTGAGGGTCAGAGACACCGGGAGGGTGAGGGTCAGAGACACCGGGACGGTGAGGGTGAGGGAGTGAGACACCGGGACGGTGAGGGTGAGGGTGAGACACCGGGACGGTGAGGGTGAGGGAGTAAGACACCGGGACGGTGAGGGTGAGGGTCCGAGACATCGGGACGGTGAGGGTGAGGGTCCGAGACATCGGGACGGTGAGGGTGAGGGTCCGAGACACCGGGACGGTGAGGGTGAGGGAGTGAGACACCGGGACGGTGAGGGTCCGAGACACCGGGACGGTGAGGGTGAGGGTCCGAGACATCGGGACGGTGAGGGTGAGGGAGTGAGACACCGGACGGTGAGGGTGAGGGTCCGAGACATCGGGACGGTGAGGGTGAGGGAGTGAGACACCGGGACGGTGAGTGTGAGGGTCGGAGACACCGGGACGGTGAGGGTGAGGGTCCGTGACACCGGGACGGTGAGGGTGAGGGTCGGAGACACCGGGACGGTGAGGGTGAGGGAGTGAGACACCGGGACGGTGAGGGTGAGGGAGTGAGACACCGGGACGGTGAGGGTGAGGGTCGGAGACACCGGGACGGTGAGGGTGAGGGTCGGAGACACCGGGACGGTGAGGGTGAGGGTCCGAGACACCGGGACGGTGAGGGTGAGGGTCCGGGACACCGGGACGGTGAGGGTGAGGGAGTGAGACACCGGGACGGTGAGGGTGAGGGTGTGAGACACCGGGACGGTGAGGGTGAGGGTGGGAGGGTCGAGACACCGGGACGGTGAGGGTGAGGGTCGGAGACACTGGGACGGTGAGGGTGAGGGAGTGAGACACCGGGACGGTGAGGGTGAGGGAGTGAGACACCGGGACGGTGAGGGTGAGGGTCCGAGACCTTGGGACGGTGAGGGTGAGGGAGTGAGACACCAGGACGGTGAGGGTGAGGGTCCGAGACACCGGGACGGTGAGGGTGAGGGTCGGAGACACCGGGACGGTGAGGGTGAGGGTCCGAGACACTGGACGGTGAGGGTGAGTGAGTGAGACACCGGGACGGTGAGGGTGAGGGTCCGAGACACCGGGACGGTGAGGGTGAGGGTCCGAGACACCGGGACGGTGAGGGTGAGGGAGTGAGACATCGGGACGGTGATGTTGAGGGTCTGAGACACCGGGACGGTGAGGGTGAGGGTCAGAGACACCGGGACGGTGAGGGTGAGTGTCCGAGACACCGGGACGGTGAGGGTGAGGGTCCGAGACACCGGGACGGTGAGGGTGAGGGAGTGAGACACCGGGACGGTGAGTGTGAGGGTCGGAGACACCGGGACGGTGAGGGTGAGGGTCGGAGACACCGGGACGGTGAGGGTGAGGGAGTGAGACACCGGGACGGTGAGGGTGAGTGTCCGAGACACCGGGACGGTGAGGGTGAGGGAGTGAGACACCGGGACGGTGAGGGTGAGGGAGTGAGACACCGGGACGGTGAGGGTGAGGGTCAGAGACACGGGGACGGTGAGGGTGAGGGTCCAAGACACCGTGAGGGTGAGGGTCCGTGACACCGGGACGGTGAGGGTGAGGGTCTGAGACACCGGGACGGTGAGGGTGAGGGAGTGAGACACCGGGACGGTGAGGGTGTGGGAGTGAGACACCGGGACGGTGAGGGTGAGGGAGTGAGACACCGGGACGGTGAGGGTGAGGGTCTGAGACACCGGGACGGTGAGGGTGAGGGAGTGAGACACTGGGACGGTGAGGGTGTGGGAGTGAAACACCGGGACGGTGAGGGTGAGGGAGTGAGACACTGGGACGGTGAGGGTGAGGGTCAGAGACACCGGGACGGTTTGGGTGAGGGTCAGAGACACCGGGAGGGTGAGGGTCAGAGACACCGGGACGGTGAGGGTGAGGGAGTGAGACACCGGGACGGTGAGGGTGAGGGTGAGACACCGGGACGGTGAGGGTGAGGGAGTAAGACACCGGGACGGTGAGGGTGAGGGTCCGAGACATCGGGACGGTGAGGGTGAGGGTCCGAGACATCGGGACGGTGAGGGTGAGGGAGTGAGACACCGGGACGGTGAGGGTGAGGGTCCGAGACACCGGGACGGTGAGGGTGAGGGAGTGAGACACCGGGACGGTGAGGGTCCGAGACACCGGGACGGTGAGGGTGAGGGTCCGAGACATCGGGACGGTGAGGGTGAGGGAGTGAGACACCGGGACGGTGAGGGTGAGGGTCCGAGACATCGGGACGGTGAGGGTGAGGGAGTGAGACACCGGGACGGTGAGTGTGAGGGTCGGAGACACCGGGACGGTGAGGGTGAGGGTCCGTGACACCGGGACGGTGAGGGTGAGGGTCGGAGACACCGGGACGGTGAGGGTGAGGGAGTGAGACACCGGGACGGTGAGGGTGAGGGAGTGAGACACCGGGACGGTGAGGGTGAGGGTCGGAGACACCGGGACGGTGAGGGTGAGGGTCGGAGACACCGGGACGGTGAGGGTGAGGGTCCGAGACACCGGGACGGTGAGGGTGAGGGTCCGGGACACCGGGACGGTGAGGGTGAGGGAGTGAGACACCGGGACGGTGAGGGTGAGGGTGTGAGACACCGGGACGGTGAGGGTGAGGGTCCGAGACACCGGGACGGTGAGGGTGAGGGTCGGAGACACTGGGACGGTGAGGGTGAGGGAGTGAGACACCGGGACGGTGAGGGTGAGGGAGTGAGACACCGGGACGGTGAGGGTGAGGGTCCGAGACCTTGGGACGGTGAGGGTGAGGGAGTGAGACACCAGGACGGTGAGGGTGAGGGTCCGAGACACCGGGACGGTGAGGGTGAGGGTCGGAGACACCGGGACGGTGAGGGTGAGGGTCCGAGACACCGGGACGGTGAGGGTGAGTGAGTGAGACACCGGGACGGTGAGGGTGAGGGTCCGAGACACCGGGACGGTGAGGGTGAGGGTCCGAGACACCGGGACGGTGAGGGTGAGGGAGTGAGACACCGGGACGGTGATGTTGAGGGTCTGAGACACCGGGACGGTGAGGGTGAGGGTCAGAGACACCGGGACGGTGAGGGTGAGGGTCCGAGACACCGGGACGGTGAGGGTGAGGGTCCGAGACACCGGGACGGTGAGGGTGAGGGTCCGAGACACCAGGACGGTGAGGGTGAGGGTCCGAGACACCGGGACGGTGAGGGTGAGACACAGGGACAGTGAGGGTGAGGGTCAGAGATACTGGGACGATGAGGGTGAGGGTCAGAGACACCGGGACGGTGAGGGTGAGGGTCTGAGACACCGGGACGGTGAGGGTGAGGGTCCGAGACACCGGGACGGTGAGGGTGAGGGTCAGAGACACCGGGACGGTGAGGGTCAGAGACACCGGGACGGTGAGGGTGACGGAGTGAGATACCGGGACGGTGGGGGTGAGGGTCAGAGACACCGGGACGGTGAGGGTGAGGGAGTGAGACACCGGGACGGTGAGCGTGAGGGGCCGAGACACCGGGACGGTGAGGGTGAGGATCCGAGACACCGGGACGGTGAGGGTGAGGGAGTGAGACACCGGGACGGTGAGGGTGAGGGTCGCAGACACCGGGACGGTGAGGGTGAGGGTCCGAGACACCGGGACAGTGATGATGAGGGAGTGAGACACCGGGACGGTGAGGGAGAGGGTCAGAGACACCGGGACGGTGAGTTTGAGGGTCCGAGACACTGGGACGGTGAGAGTGAGGGAGTGAGACACCGGGACGGTGAGGGTGAGGGTCGGAGACACCGGGACGGTGAGGGTGAGGGTCCGAGACACCGGGACGGTGAGGGTGAGGGTCCGAGACACCGGGACGGTGATGGTGAGGGTCCGAGACACCGGGACGGTGAGGGTGAGGGTGAGGGAGTGAGACACCGGGACGGTGAGGGTGAGGGTCAGTGACACCGGGATGGTGAGGGTGAGGGAGTGAGACACCGGGACGGTGAGGGTGAGACACGGGACGGTGAGGGTGAGGGTCCGAGACACCGGGACGGTGAGGGTGAGGGTCCGAGACACCGGGACGGTGAGGGTGAGGGTCCGAGACACCGGGACGGTGAGGGTGTGGGTCCGGGACACCGGGACGGTGAGGGTGAGGGTGTGAGACACCGGGACGGTGAGGGTGAGGGTCCGAGACACCGGGACGGTGAGGGTGAGACACGGGACGGTGAGGGTGAGGGTCCGAGACACCGGGACGGTGAGGGTGAGGGTGAGGGTCGAGACACCGGGACGGTGAGGGTGAGGGAGTGAGACACCGGGACGGTGAGGGTGAGGGTCGGAGACACCGGGACGGTGAGGGTGAGTGTCCGAGACACCGGGACGGTGAGGGTGAGGGTCCGAGACACCGGGACGGTGAGGGTGAGGAGTGAGACACCGGGACGGTGAGGGTGAGGGTCGGAGACACCGGGACGGTGAGGGTGAGGGTCGGAGACACCGGGACGGTGAGGGTGAGGGAGTGAGACACCGGGACGGTGAGGGTGAGTGTCCGAGACACCGGGACGGTGAGGGTGAGCGAGTGAGACACCGGGACGGTGAGGGTGAGGGAGTGAGACACCGGGACGGTGAGGGTGAGGGTCAGAGACACGGGGACGGTGAGGGTGAGGGTCCAAGACACCGTGAGGGTGAGGGTCCGTGACACCGGGACGGTGAGGGTGAGGGTCTGAGACACCGGGACGGTGAGGGTGAGGGAGTGAGACACCGGGACGGTGAGGGTGTGGGAGTGAGACACCGGGACGGTGAGGGTGAGGGAGTGAGACACCGGGACGGTGAGGGTGAGGGTCTGAGACACCGGGACGGTGAGGGTGAGGGAGTGAGACACTGGGACGGTGAGGGTGTGGGAGTGAAACACCGGGACGGTGAGGGTGAGGGAGTGAGACACTGGGACGGTGAGGGTGAGGGTCAGAGACACCGGGACGGTTTGGGTGAGGGTCAGAGACACCGGGAGGGTGAGGGTCAGAGACACCGGGACGGTGAGGGTGAGGGAGTGAGACACCGGGACGGTGAGGGTGAGGGTGAGACACCGGGACGGTGAGGGTGAGGGAGTAAGACACCGGGACGGTGAGGGTGAGACACCGGGACGGTGAGGGTGAGGGTCCGAGACATCGGGACGGTGAGGGTGAGGGTCCGAGACATCGGGACGGTGAGGGTGAGGGAGTGAGACACCGGGACGGTGAGGGTGAGGGTCCGAGACACCGGGACGGTGAGGGTGAGGGAGTGAGACACCGGGACGGTGAGGGTCCGAGACACCGGGACGGTGAGGGTGAGGGTCCGAGACATCGGGACGGTGAGGGTGAGGGAGTGAGACACCGGGACGGTGAGGGTGAGGGTCCGAGACATCGGGACGGTGAGGGTGAGGGAGTGAGACACCGGGACGGTGAGTGTGAGGGTCGGAGACACCGGGACGGTGAGGGTGAGGGTCCGTGACACCGGGACGGTGAGGGTGAGGGTCGGAGACACCGGGACGGTGAGGGTGAGGGAGTGAGACACCGGGACGGTGAGGGTGAGGGAGTGAGACACCGGGACGGTGAGGGTGAGGGTCGGAGACACCGGGACGGTGAGGGTGAGGGTCGGAGACACCGGGACGGTGAGGGTGAGGGTCCGAGACACCGGGACGGTGAGGGTGAGGGTCCGGGACACCGGGACGGTGAGGGTGAGGGAGTGAGACACCGGGATGGTGAGGGTGAGGGTGTGAGACACCGGGACGGTGAGGGTGAGGGTCCGAGACACCGGGACGGTGAGGGTGAGGGTCGGAGACACTGGGACGGTGAGGGTGAGGGAGTGAGACACCGGGACGGTGAGGGTGAGGGAGTGAGACACCGGGACGGTGAGGGTGAGGGTCCGAGACCTTGGGACGGTGAGGGTGAGGGAGTGAGACACCAGGACGGTGAGGGTGAGGGTCCGAGACACCGGGACGGTGAGGGTGAGGGTCGGAGACACCGGGACGGTGAGGGTGAGGGTCCGAGACACCGGGACGGTGAGGGTGAGTGAGTGAGACACCGGGACGGTGAGGGTGAGGGTCCGAGACACCGGGACGGTGAGGGTGAGGGTCCGAGACACCGGGACGGTGAGGGTGAGGGAGTGAGACACCGGGACGGTGATGTTGAGGGTCTGAGACACCGGGACGGTGAGGGGAGGGTCAGAGACACCGGGACGGTGAGGGTGAGGGTCCGAGACACCGGGACGGTGAGGGTGAGGGTCCGAGACACCGGGACGGTGAGGGTGAGGGTCCGAGACACCAGGACGGTGAGGGTGAGGGTCCGAGACACCGGGACGGTGAGGGTGAGACACAGGGACAGTGAGGGTGAGGGTCAGAGATACTGGGACGATGAGGGTGAGGGTCAGAGACACCGGGACGGTGAGGGTGAGGGTCTGAGACACCGGGACGGTGAGGGTGAGGGTCCGAGACACCGGGACGGTGAGGGTGAGGGTCAGAGACACCGGGACGGTGAGGGTCAGAGACACCGGGACGGTGAGGGTGACGGAGTGAGATACCGGGACGGTGGGGGTGAGGGTCAGAGACACCGGGACGGTGAGGGTGAGGGAGTGAGACACCGGGACGGTGAGCGTGAGGGGCCGAGACACCGGGACGGTGAGGGTGAGGATCCGAGACACCGGGACGGTGAGGGTGAGGGAGTGAGACACCGGGACGGTGAGGGTGAGGGTCGGAGACACCGGGACGGTGAGGGTGAGGGTCCGAGACACCGGGACAGTGATGATGAGGGAGTGAGACACCGGGACGGTGAGGGAGAGGGTCAGAGACACCGGGACGGTGAGTTTGAGGGTCCGAGACACTGGGACGGTGAGAGTGAGGAGTGAGACACCGGGACGGTGAGGGTGAGGGTCGGAGACACCGGGACGGTGAGGGTGAGGGTCCGAGACACCGGGACGGTGAGGGTGAGGGTCCGAGACACCGGGACGGTGATGGTGAGGGTCCGAGACACCGGGACGGTGAGGGTGAGGGTGAGGGAGTGAGACACCGGGACGGTGAGGGTGAGGGTCAGTGACACCGGGATGGTGAGGGTGAGGGAGTGAGACACCGGGACGGTGAGGGTGAGACACGGGACGGTGAGGGTGAGGGTCCGAGACACCGGGACGGTGAGGGTGAGGGTCCGAGACACCGGGACGGTGAGGGTGAGGGTCCGAGACACCGGGACGGTGAGGGTGTGGGTCCGGGACACCGGGACGGTGAGGGTGAGGGTGTGAGACACCGGGACGGTGAGGGTGAGGGTCCGAGACACCGGGACGGTGAGGGTGAGACACGGGACGGTGAGGGTGAGGGTCCGAGACACCGGGACGGTGAGGGTGAGGGAGTGAGACACCGGGACGGTGAGGGTGAGGGAGTGAGACACCGGGACGGTGAGGGTGAGGGTCAGAGACACCGGGACGGTGACGGTGAGGGTCCGAAACACCGGGACAGTGAGGGTGAGACACGGGACGGTGAGGGTGAGGGTCCGAGACACCGGGACGGTGAGGGTGAGGGTCCGAGACACCGGGACGGTGAGGGTGAGGGTCCGAGACACCGGGACGGTGAGGGTGTGGGTCCGGGACACCGGGACGGTGAGGGTGAGGGTGTGAGACACCGGGACGGTGAGGGTGAGGGTCCGAGACACCGGGACGGTGAGGGTGAGACACGGGACGGTGAGGGTGAGGGTCCGAGACACCGGGACGGTGAGGGTGAGGTTCCGAGACACCGGGAAGGTGAGGGTGAGGGTCCGAGACACCGGGACGGTGAGGGTGAGGGAGTGAGACACCAGGACGGTGAGGGTGAGGGAGTGAGACACCGGGACGGTGAGGGTGAGGGTCCGAGACACCGGGAAGGTGAGGGTGAGGGTCCGAGACACCGGGACGGTGAGGGTGAGGGTGAGACACCGGGACGGTGAGGGTGAGGGAGTGAGACACCGGGACGGTGAGGGTGAGGGTCCGAGACACCGGGACGGTGAGGGTGAGGGTCCGAGACACCAGGGCGGTGAGGGTGAGGGAGTGAGACACCGGGACGGTGAGGGTGAGAGTCCGAGACATCGGGACGGTGAGGGTGAGGGAGTGAGACACCGGGACGGTGAGGGTGAGGGTCGGAGACACCGGGACGGTGAGGGTGAGGGTCCGAGACACCGGGACGGTGAGGGTGAGGGTCCGAGACACCGGGACGGTGAGGGTGAGGGAGTGAGACACCGGGACGGTGAGGGTGAGGGTGTGAGACACTAGGACGGTGAGGGTGAGGGTCCGAGACACCGGGACGGTGAGGGTGAGGGAGTGAGACACCGGGACGGTGAGGGTGAGGGTCAGAGACACCGGGACGGTGAGTGTGAGGGAGTGAGACACTGGGACGGTGAGGTTGAGGGTCCGAGACACCGGGACGGTGAGGGTGAGGGAGTGAGACACCGGGACGGTGAGGGTGAGGGTGTGAGACACCAGGACGGTGAGGGTGAGGGTCTGAGACACCGGGACGGTGAGGGTGAGGGTCCGAGACACCGGGACGGTGAGGGTGAGGGTCCGAGACACCGGGACGGTGAGGGTGAGGGTGTGAGACGCCGGGACGGTGAGGGTGAGATCCGAGACACCGGGACGTTGACGGTGAGGGTCAGAGACACCGGGACGGTGAGGGTGAGGGTCCGAGACACCGGGACGGTGAGGGTGAGCGTCCGAGACACCGGGACGGTGAGGGTGAGGGAGTGAGACACCGGGACGGTGATGTTGAGGGTCTGAGACACCGGGACGGTGAGGGTGAGGGTCAGAGACACCGGGACGGTGAGGGTGAGGGTCCGAGACACCGGGACGGTGAGGGTGAGGGTCCGAGACACCGGGACGGTGAGGGTGAGGGTCCGAGACACCAGGACGGTGAGTGTGAGGGTCCGAGACACCGGGACGGTGAGGGTGAGACACAGGGACAGTGAGGGTGAGGGTCAGAGATACTGGGACGGTGAGGGTGAGGGTCTGAGACACCGGGACGGTGAGGGTGAGGGTCCGAGACACCGGGACGGTGAGGGTGAGGGTCAGAGACACCGGGACGGTGAGGGTCAGAGACACCGGGACGGTGAGGGTGACGGAGTGAGATACCGGGACGGTGGGGGTGAGGGTCAGAGACACCGGGACGGTGAGGGTGAGGGAGTGAGACACCGGGACGGTGAGAGTGAGGGAGTGAGACACCGGGACGGTGAGGGTGAGGGTCCGAGACCTTGGGACGGTGAGGGTGAGGGAGTGAGACACCAGGACGGTGAGGGTGAGGGTCCGAGACACCGGGACGGTGAGGGTGAGGGTCGGAGACACCGGGACGGTGAGGGTGAGGGTCCGAGACACCGGGACGGTGAGGGTGAGTGAGTGAGACACCGGGACGGTGAGGGTGAGGGTCCGAGACACCGGGACGGTGAGGGTGAGGGTCCGAGACACCGGGACGGTGAGGGTGAGGGAGTGAGACACCGGGACGGTGATGTTGAGGGTCTGAGACACCGGGACGGTGAGGGTGAGGGTCAGAGACACCGGGACGGTGAGGGTGAGGGTCCGAGACACCGGGACGGTGAGGGTGAGGGTCCGAGACACCGGGACGGTGAGGGTGAGGGTCCGAGACACCAGGACGGTGAGGGTGAGGGTCCGAGACACCGGGACGGTGAGGGTGAGACACAGGGACAGTGAGGGTGAGGGTCAGAGATACTGGGACGATGAGGGTGAGGGTCAGAGACACCGGGACGGTGAGGGTGAGGGTCTGAGACACCGGGACGGTGAGGGTGAGGGTCCGAGACACCGGGACGGTGAGGGTGAGGGTCAGAGACACCGGGACGGTGAGGGTCAGAGACACCGGGACGGTGAGGGTGACGGAGTGAGATACCGGGACGGTGGGGGTGAGGGTCAGAGACACCGGGACGGTGAGGGTGAGGGAGTGAGACACCGGGACGGTGAGAGTGAGGGGCCGAGACACCGGGACGGTGAGGGTGAGGATCCGAGACACCGGGACGGTGAGGGTGAGGGAGTGAGACACCGGGACGGTGAGGGTGAGGGTCGGAGACACCGGGACGGTGAGGGTGAGGGTCCGAGACACCGGGACAGTGATGATGAGGGAGTGAGACACCGGGACGGTGAGGGAGAGGGTCAGAGACACCGGGACGGTGAGTTTGAGGGTCCGAGACACTGGGACGGTGAGAGTGAGGGAGTGAGACACCGGGACGGTGAGGGTGAGGGTCGGAGACACCGGGACGGTGAGGGTGAGGGTCCGAGACACCGGGACGGTGAGGGTGAGGGTCCGAGACACCGGGACGGTGATGGTGAGGGTCCGAGACACCGGGACGGTGAGGGTGAGGGTGAGGGAGTGAGACACCAGGACGGTGAGGGTGAGGGTCAGTGACACCGGGATGGTGAGGGTGAGGGAGTGAGACACCGGGACGGTGAGGGTGAGACACGGGACGGTGAGGGTGAGGGTCCGAGACACCGGGACGGTGAGGGTGAGGGTCCGAGACACCGGGACGGTGAGGGTGTGGGTCCGGGACACCGGGACGGTGAGGGTGAGGGTGTGAGACACCGGGACGGTGAGGGTGAGGGTCCGAGACACCGGGACGGTGAGGGTGAGACACGGGACGGTGAGGGTGAGGGTCCGAGACACCGGGACGGTGAGGGTGAGGGAGTGAGACACCGGGACGGTGAGGGTGAGGGAGTGAGACACCGGGACGGTGAGGGTGAGGGTCAGAGACACCGGGACGGTGACGGTGAGGGTCCGAAACACCGGGACAGTGAGGGTGAGACACGGGACGGTGAGGGTGAGGGTCCGAGACACCGGGACGGTGAGGGTGAGGGTCCGAGACACCGGGACGGTGAGGGTGAGGGTCCGAGACACCGGGACGGTGAGGGTGTGGGTCCGGGACACCGGGACGGTGAGGGTGAGGGTGTGAGACACCGGGACGGTGAGGGTGAGGGTCCGAGACACCGGGACGGTGAGGGTGAGACACGGGACGGTGAGGGTGAGGGTCCGAGACACCGGGACGGTGAGGGTGAGGTTCCGAGACACCGGGAAGGTGAGGGTGAGGGTCCGAGACACCGGGACGGTGAGGGTGAGGGAGTGAGACACCAGGACGGTGAGGGTGAGGGAGTGAGACACCGGGACGGTGAGGGTGAGGGTCCGAGACACCGGGAAGGTGAGGGTGAGGGTCCGAGACACCGGGACGGTGAGGGTGAGGGTGAGACACCGGGACGGTGAGGGTGAGGGAGTGAGACACCGGGACGGTGAGGGTGAGGGTCCGAGACACCGGGACGGTGAGGGTGAGGGTCCGAGACACCGGGACGGTGAGGGTGAGGGAGTGAGACACCGGGACGGTGAGGGTGAGGGTGTGAGACACCAGGACGGTGAGGGTGAGGGTCCGAGACACCGGGACGGTGAGGGTGAGGGAGTGAGACACCGGGACGGTGAGGGTGAGGGTCAGAGACACCGGGACGGTGAGTGTGAGGGAGTGAGACACTGGGACGGTGAGGTTGAGGGTCCGAGACACCGGGACGGTGAGGGTGAGGGAGTGAGACACCGGGACGGTGAGGGTGAGGGTGTGAGACACCAGGACGGTGAGGGTGAGGGTCTGAGACACCGGGACGGTGAGGGTGAGGGTCCGAGACACCGGGACGGTGAGGGTGAGGGTCCGAGACACCGGGACGGTGAGGGTGAGGGTGTGAGACGCCGGGACGGTGAGGGTGAGGGTCCGAGACACCGGGACGTTGACGGTGAGGGTCAGAGACACCGGGACGGTGAGGGTGAGGGTCCGAGACACCGGGACGGTGAGGGTGAGGGTCCGAGACACCAGGACGGTGAGGGTGAGGGTCCGAGACACCGGGACGGTGAGGGTGAGACACAGGGACAGTGAGGGTGAGGGTCAGAGATACTGGGACGGTGAGGGTGAGGGTCTGAGACACCGGGACGGTGAGGGTGAGGGTCCGAGACACCGGGACGGTGAGGGTGAGGGTCAGAGACACCGGGACGGTGAGGGTCAGAGACACCGGGACGGTGAGGGTGACGGAGTGAGATACCGGGACGGTGGGGGTGAGGGTCAGAGACACCGGGACGGTGAGGGTGAGGGAGTGAGACACCGGGACGGTGAGAGTGAGGGGCCGAGACACCGGGACGGTGAGGGTGAGGATCCGAGACACCGGGACGGTGAGGGTGAGGGAGTGAGACACCGGGACGGTGAGGGTGAGGGTCAGAGACACCGGGACGGTGAGTGTGAGGGAGTGAGACACTGGGACGGTGAGGTTGAGGGTCCGAGACACCGGGACGGTGAGGGTGAGGGAGTGAGACACCGGGACGGTGAGGGTGAGGGTGTGAGACACCAGGACGGTGAGGGTGAGGGTCCGAGACACCGGGACGGTGAGGGTGAGGGTCCGAGACACCGGGACGGTGAGGGTGAGGGTCCGAGACACCGGGACGGTGAGGGTGAGGGTCCGAGACACCGGGACGGTGAGGGTGAGGGTGTGAGACGCCGGGACGGTGAGGGTGAGGGTCCGAGACACCGGGACGTTGACGGTGAGGGTCAGAGACACCGGGACGGTGAGGGTGAGGGTCCGAGACACCGGGACGGTGAGGGTGAGCGTCCGAGACACCGGGACGGTGAGGGTGAGGGAGTGAGACACCGGGACGGTGATGTTGAGGGTCTGAGACACCGGGACGGTGAGGGTGAGGGTCAGAGACACCGGGACGGTGAGGGTGAGGGTCCGAGACACCGGGACGGTGAGGGTGAGGGTCCGAGACACCGGGACGGTGAGGGTGAGGGTCCGAGACACCAGGACGGTGAGGGTGAGGGTCCGAGACACCGGGACGGTGAGGGTGAGACACAGGGACAGTGAGGGTGAGGGTCAGAGATACTGGGACGGTGAGGGTGAGGGTCTGAGACACCGGGACGGTGAGGGTGAGGGTCCGAGACACCGGGACGGTGAGGGTGAGGGTCAGAGACACCGGGACGGTGAGGGTCAGAGACACCGGGACGGTGAGGGTGACGGAGTGAGATACCGGGACGGTGGGGGTGAGGGTCAGAGACACCGGGACGGTGAGGGTGAGGGAGTGAGACACCGGGACGGTGAGAGTGAGGGGCCGAGACACCGGGACGGTGAGGGTGAGGATCCGAGACACCGGGACGGTGAGGGTGAGGGAGTGAGACACCGGGACGGTGAGGGTGAGGGTCGGAGACACCGGGACGGTGAGGGTGAGGGTCCGAGACACCGGGACAGTGATGATGAGGGAGTGAGACACCGGGACGGTGAGGGAGAGGGTCAGAGACACCGGGACGGTGAGTTTGAGGGTCCGAGACACCGGGACGGTGAGAGTGAGGGAGTGAGACACCGGGACGGTGAGGGTGAGGGTCGGAGACACCGGGACGGTGAGGGTGAGGGTCCGAGACACCGGGACGGTGAGGGTGAGGGTCCGAGACACCGGGACGGTGATGGTGAGGGTCCGAGACACCGGGACGGTGAGGGTGAGGGTGAGGGAGTGAGACACCAGGACGGTGAGGGTGAGGGTCAGTGACACCGGGATGGTGAGGGTGAGGGAGTGAGACACCGGGACGGTGAGGGTGTGAGACACCGGGACGGTGAGGGTGAGGGAGTGAGACACCGGGACGGTGAGGGTGAGGGAGTGAGACACCGGGACGGTGAGGGTGAGGGTCAGAGACACCGGGACGGTGACGGTGAGGGTCCGAAACACCGGGACAGTGAGGGTGAGACACGGGACGGTGAGGGTGAGGGTCCGAGACACCGGGACGGTGAGGGTGAGGGTCCGAGACACCGGGACGGTGAGGGTGTGGGTCCGGGACACCGGGACGGTGAGGGTGAGGGTGTGAGACACCGGGACGGTGAGGGTGAGGGTCCGAGACACCGGGACGGTGAGGGTGAGGGTCCGAGACACCGGGACGGTGAGGGCGAGGGAGTGAGACACCGGGACGGTGAGGGTGAGGGTCCGAGACACCGGGACGGTGAGGGTGAGACACGGGACAGTGAGGGTGAGGGTCCGAGACACCGGGACGGTGAGGGTGAGGGTCCGAGACACCGGGACGGTGAGGGTGAGGGTCCGAGACACCGGGACGGTGAGGGTGAGGGTCAGAGACACCGGGACGGTGAGGGTGACGGAGTGAGACACCGGGACAGTGAGGGTGAGGGAGTGAGACACCGGGACGGTGAGGGTGAGGGTGTGAGACACCGGGACGGTGAGGGTGAGGGAGTGAGACACCAGGACGGTGAGGGTGAGGGTCCGAGACACCGGGACGGTGAGGGTGAGACACCGGGACGGTGAGGGTGAGGGTCCGAGACACCGGGACGGTGAGGGTGAGGGAGTGAGACACCAGGACGGTGAGGGTGAGGGTCCGAGACACCGGGACGGTGAGGGTGAGACACCGGGACGGTGAGGGTGAGGGAGTGAGACACCGGGACGGTGAGGGTGAGGGAGTGAGACACCGGGACAGTGAGGGTGAGGGTCCGAGACACCGGGACGGTGAGGGCGAGGGAGTGAGACACCGGGACGGTGAGGGTGAGGGTCCGAGACACCGGGACGGTGAGGGTGAGACACGGGACAGTGAGGGTGAGGGTCCGAGACACCGGGACGGTGAGGGTGAGGGTCCGAGACACCGGGACGGTGAGGGTGAGGGTCCGAGACACCGGGACGGTGAGGGTGAGGGTCAGAGACACCGGGACGGTGAGGGTGACGGAGTGAGACACCGGGACAGTGAGGGTGAGGGAGTGAGACACCGGGACGGTGAGGGTGAGGGTGTGAGACACCGGGACGGTGAGGGTGAGGATCCGAGACACCGGGACGGTGAGGGTGAGGGTCCGAGACACCGGGACGGTGAGGGTGAGGGTCCGAGACACCAGGACGGTGAGCGTGAGGGTCCGAGACACCGGGACGGTGAGGGTGAGACACCGGGACGGTGAGGGTGAGGGAGTGAGACACCGGGACGGTGAGGGTGAGGGAGTGAGACACCGGGACAGTGAGGGTGAGGGTCCGAGACACCGGGACGGTGAGGGCGAGGGAGTGAGACACCGGGACGGTGAGGGTGAGGGTCCGAGACACCGGGACGGTGAGGGTGAGACACGGGACAGTGAGGGTGAGGGTCCGAGACACCGGGACGGTGAGGGTGAGGGTCCGAGACACCGGGACGGTGAGGGTGAGACACCGGGACGGTGAGGGTGAGGGAGTGAGACACCGGGACGGTGAGGGTGAGGGAGTGAGACACCGGGACAGTGAGGGTGAGGGTCCGAGACACCGGGACGGTGAGGGCGAGGGAGTGAGACACCGGGACGGTGAGGGTGAGGGTCCGAGACACCGGGACGGTGAGGGTGAGACACGGGACAGTGAGGGTGAGGGTCCGAGACACCGGGACGGTGAGGGTGAGGGTCCGAGACACCGGGACGGTGAGGGTGTGGGTCCGGGACACCGGGACGGTGAGGGTGAGGGTGTGAGACACCGGGACGGTGAGGGTGAGGGTCCGAGACACCGGGACGGTGAGGGTGAGACACGGGACGGTGAGGGTGAGGGTCCGAGACACCGGGACGGTGAGGGTGAGGGAGTGAGACACCGGGACGGTGAGGGTGAGGGAGTGAGACACCGGGACGGTGAGGGTGAGGGTCAGAGACACCGGGACGGTGACGGTGAGGGTCCGAAACACCGGGACAGTGAGGGTGAGACACGGGACGGTGAGAGTGAGGGTCCGAGACACCGGGACGGTGAGGGTGAGGGTCCGAGACACCGGGACGGTGAGGGTGAGGGTCCGAGACACCGGGACGGTGAGGGTGTGGGTCCGGGACACCGGGACGGTGAGGGTGAGGGTGTGAGGACACCGGGACGGTGAGGGTGAGGGTCCGAGACACCGGGACGGTGAGGGTGAGACACGGGACGGTGAGGGTGAGGGTCCGAGACACCGGGACGGTGAGGGTGAGGTTCCGAGACACCGGGAAGGTGAGGGTGAGGGTCCGAGACACCGGGACGGTGAGGGTGAGGGAGTGAGACACCAGGATGGTGAGGGTGAGGGAGTGAGACACCGGGACGGTGAGGGTGAGGGTCCGAGACACCGGGAAGGTGAGGGTGAGGGTCCGAGACACCGGGACGGTGAGGGTGAGGGTGAGACACCGGGACGGTGAGGGTGAGGGAGTGAGACACCGGGACGGTGAGGGTGAGGGTCCGAGACACCGGGACGGTGAGGGTGAGGGTCCGAGACACCAGGGCGGTGAGGGTGAGGGAGTGAGACACCGGGACGGTGAGGGTGAGAGTCCGAGACATCGGGACGGTGAGGGTGAGGGAGTGAGACACCGGGACGGTGAGGGTGAGGGTCGGAGACACCGGGACGGTGAGGGTGAGGGTCCGAGACACCGGGACGGTGAGGGTGAGGGTCCGAGACACCGGGACGGTGAGGGTGAGGGAGTGAGACACCGGGACGGTGAGGGTGAGGGTGTGAGACACCAGGACGGTGAGGGTGAGGGTCCGAGACACCGGGACGGTGAGGGTGAGGGAGTGAGACACCGGGACGGTGAGGGTGAGGGTCAGAGACACCGGGACGGTGAGTGTGAGGGAGTGAGACACTGGGACGGTGAGGTTGAGGGTCCGAGACACCGGGACGGTGAGGGTGAGGGAGTGAGACACCGGGACGGTGAGGGTGAGGGTGTGAGACACCAGGACGGTGAGGGTGAGGGTCTGAGACACCGGGACGGTGAGGGTGAGGGTCCGAGACACCGGGACGGTGAGGGTGAGGGTCCGAGACACCGGGACGGTGAGGGTGAGGGTGTGAGACGCCGGGACGGTGAGGGTGAGGGTCCGAGACACCGGGACGTTGACGGTGAGGGTCAGAGACACCGGGACGGTGAGGGTGAGGGTCCGAGACACCGGGACGGTGAGGGTGAGCGTCCGAGACACCGGGACGGTGAGGGTGAGACACGGGACAGTGAGGGTGAGGGTCCGAGACACCGGGACGGTGAGGGTGAGGGTCCGAGACACCGGGACGGTGAGGGTGTGGGTCCGGGACACCGGGACGGTGAGGGTGAGGGTGTGAGACACCGGGACGGTGAGGGTGAGGGTCCGAGACACCGGGACGGTGAGGGTGAGACACGGGACGGTGAGGGTGAGGGTCCGAGACACCGGGACGGTGAGGGTGAGGGAGTGAGACACCGGGACGGTGAGGGTGAGGGAGTGAGACACCGGGACGGTGAGGGTGAGGGTCAGAGACACCGGGACGGTGACGGTGAGGGTCCGAAACACCGGGACAGTGAGGGTGAGACACGGGACGGTGAGGGTGAGGGTCCGAGACACCGGGACGGTGAGGGTGAGGGTCCGAGACACCGGGACGGTGAGGGTGAGGGTCCGAGACACCGGGACGGTGAGGGTGTGGGTCCGGGACACAGGGACGGTGAGGGTGAGGGTGTGAGACACCGGGACGGTGAGGGTGAGGGTCCGAGACACCGGGACGGTGAGGGTGAGACACGGGACGGTGAGGGTGAGGGTCCGAGACACCGGGACGGTGAGGGTGAGGTTCCGAGACACCGGGAAGGTGAGGGTGAGGGTCCAAGACACCGGGACGGTGAGGGTGAGGGAGTGAGACACCAGGACGGTGAGGGTGAGGGAGTGAGACACCGGGACGGTGAGGGTGAGGGTCCGAGACACCGGGAAGGTGAGGGTGAGGGTCCGAGACACCGGGACGGTGAGGGTGAGGGTGAGACACCGGGACGGTGAGGGTGAGGGAGTGAGACACCGGGACGGTGAGGGTGAGGGTCCGAGACACCGGGACGGTGAGGGTGAGGGTCCGAGACACCAGGGCGGTGAGGGTGAGGGAGTGAGACACCGGGACGGTGAGGGTGAGAGTCCGAGACATCGGGACGGTGAGGGTGAGGGAGTGAGACACCGGGACGGTGAGGGTGAGGGTCGGAGACACCGGGACGGTGAGGGTGAGGGTCCGAGACACCGGGACGGTGAGGGTGAGGGTCCGAGACACCGGGACGGTGAGGGTGAGGGAGTGAGACACCGGGACGGTGAGGGTGAGGGTGTGAGACACCAGGACGGTGAGGGTGAGGGTCCGAGACACCGGGACGGTGAGGGTGAGGGAGTGAGACACCGGGACGGTGAGGGTGAGGGTCAGAGACACCGGGACGGTGAGTGTGAGGGAGTGAGACACTGGGACGGTGAGGTTGAGGGTCCGAGACACCGGGACGGTGAGGGTGAGGGAGTGAGACACCGGGACGGTGAGGGTGAGGGTGTGAGACACCAGGACGGTGAGGGTGAGGGCTGAGACACCGGGACGGTGAGGGTGAGGGTCCGAGACACCGGGACGGTGAGGGTGAGGGTCCGAGACACCGGGACGGTGAGGGTGAGGGTGTGAGACGCCGGGACGGTGAGGGTGAGGGTCCGAGACACCGGGACGTTGACGGTGAGGGTCAGAGACACCGGGACGGTGAGGGTGAGGGTCCGAGACACCGGGACGGTGAGGGTGAGCGTCCGAGACACCGGGACGGTGAGGGTGAGGGAGTGAGACACCGGGACGGTGATGTTGAGGGTCTGAGACACCGGGACGGTGAGGGTGAGGGTCAGAGACACCGGGACGGTGAGGGTGAGGGTCCGAGACACCGGGACGGTGAGGGTGAGGGTCCGAGACACCGGGACGGTGAGGGTGAGGTCCGAGACACCAGGACGGTGAGGGTGAGGGTCCGAGACACCGGGACGGTGAGGGTGAGACACAGGGACAGTGAGGGTGAGGGTCAGAGATACTGGGACGGTGAGGGTGAGGGTCTGAGACACCGGGACGGTGAGGGTGAGGGTCCGAGACACCGGGACGGTGAGGGTGAGGGTCAGAGACACCGGGACGGTGAGGGTCAGAGACACCGGGACGGTGAGGGGTGACGGAGTGAGATACCGGGACGGTGGGGGTGAGGGGTCAGAGACACCGGGACGGTGAGGGTGAGGGAGTGAGACACCGGGACGGTGAGAGTGAGGGAGTGAGACACCGGGACGGTGAGGGTGAGGGTCCGAGACCTTGGGACGGTGAGGGTGAGGGAGTGAGACACCAGGACGGTGAGGGTGAGGGTCCGAGACACCGGGACGGTGAGGGTGAGGGTCGGAGACACCGGGACGGTGAGGGTGAGGGTCCGAGACACCGGGACGGTGAGGGTGAGTGAGTGAGACACCGGGACGGTGAGGGTGAGGGTCCGAGACACCGGGACGGTGAGGGTGAGGGTCCGAGACACCGGGACGGTGAGGGTGAGGGAGTGAGACACCGGGACGGTGATGTTGAGGGTCTGAGACACCGGGACGGTGAGGGTGAGGGTCAGAGACACCGGGACGGTGAGGGTGAGGGTCCGAGACACCGGGACGGTGAGGGTGAGGGTCCGAGACACCGGGACGGTGAGGGTGAGGGTCCGAGACACCAGGACGGTGAGGGTGAGGGTCCGAGACACCGGGACGGTGAGGGTGAGACACAGGGACAGTGAGGGTGAGGGTCAGAGATACTGGGACGATGAGGGTGAGGGTCAGAGACACCGGGACGGTGAGGGTGAGGGTCTGAGACACCGGGACGGTGAGGGTGAGGTCCGAGACACCGGGACGGTGAGGGTGAGGGTCAGAGACACCGGGACGGTGAGGGTCAGAGACACCGGGACGGTGAGGGTGACGGAGTGAGATACCGGGACGGTGGGGGTGAGGGTCAGAGACACCGGGACGGTGAGGGTGAGGGAGTGAGACACCGGGACGGTGAGAGTGAGGGGCCGAGACACCGGGACGGTGAGGGTGAGGATCCGAGACACCGGGACGGTGAGGGTGAGGGAGTGAGACACCGGGACGGTGAGGGTGAGGGTCGGAGACACCGGGACGGTGAGGGTGAGGGTCCGAGACACCGGGACAGTGATGATGAGGGAGTGAGACACCGGGACGGTGAGGGAGAGGGTCAGAGACACCGGGACGGTGAGTTTGAGGGTCCGAGACACTGGATGGGACGGTGAGAGTGAGGGAGTGAGACACCGGGACGGTGAGGGTGAGGGTCGGAGACACCGGGACGGTGAGGGTGAGGGTCCGAGACACCGGGACGGTGATGGTGAGGGTCCGAGACGACCGGGACGGTGAGGGTGAGGGTGAGGGAGTGAGACACCGGGACGGTGAGGGTGAGGGTCAGTGACACCGGGATGGTGAGGGTGAGGGAGTGAGACACCGGGACGGTGAGGGTGAGACACGGGACGGTGAGGGTGAGGGTCCGAGACACCGGGACGGTGAGGGTGAGGGTCCGAGACACCGGGACGGTGAGGGTGAGGGTCCGAGGACACCGGGACGGTGAGGGTGTTGGGTCCGGGACACCGGGACGGTGAGGGTGAGGGTGTGAGACACCGGGACGGTGAGGGTGAGGGTCCGAGACACCGGGACGGTGAGGGTGAGACACGGGACGGTGAGGGTGAGGGTCCGAGACACCGGGACGGTGAGGGTGAGGGAGTGAGACACCGGGACGGGTGAGGGTGAGGGAGTGAGACACCGGGACGGTGAGGGTGAGGGTCAGAGACACCGGGACGGTGACGGTGAGGGTCCGAAACACCGGGACAGTGAGGGTGAGACACGGGACGGTGAGGGTGAGGGTCCGAGACACCGGGACGGTGAGGGTGAGGGTCCGAGGACACCGGGACGGTGAGGGTGAGGGTCCGAGACACCGGGACGGTGAGGGTGTGGGTCCGGGACACCGGGACGGTGAGGGTGAGGGTGTGAGACACCGGGACGGTGAGGGTGAGGGTCCGAGACACCGGGACGGTGAGGGTGAGACACGGGACGGTGAGGGTGAGGGTCCGAGACACCGGGACGGTGAGGGTGAGGTTCCGAGACACCGGGAAGGTGAGGGTGAGGGTCCGAGACACCGGGACGGTGAGGGTGAGGGAGTGAGACACCAGGACGGTGAGGGTGAGGGAGTGAGACACCGGGACGGTGAGGGTGAGGGTCCGAGACACCGGGAAGGTGAGGGTGAGGGTCCGAGACACCGGGACGGTGAGGGTGAGGGTGAGACACCGGGACGGTGAGGGTGAGGGAGTGAGACACCGGGACGGTGAGGGTGAGGGTCCGAGACACCGGGACGGTGAGGGTGTGAGGTCCGAGACACCGAGGACGGTGAGGGTGAGGGAGTGAGACACCGGGACGGTGAGGGTGAGGGTGTGAGACACCAGGACGGTGAGGGTGAGGGTCCGAGACACCGGGACGGTGAGGGTGAGGGAGTGAGACACCGGGACGGTGAGGGTGAGGGTCAGAGACACCGGGACGGTGAGTGTGAGGGAGTGAGACACTGGGACGGTGAGGTTGAGGGTCCGAGACACCGGGGACGGTGAGGGTGAGGGAGTGAGACACCGGGACGGTGAGGGTGAGGGTGTGAGACACCAGGACGGTGAGGGTGAGGGTCTGAGACACCGGACGGTGAGGGTGAGGGTCCGAGACACCGGGACGGTGAGGGTGAGGGTCCGAGACACCGGGACGGTGAGGGTGAGGGTGTGAGACGCCGGGACGGTGAGGGTGAGGGTCCGAGACACCCGGGACGTTGACGGTGAGGGTCAGAGACACCGGGACGGTGAGGGTGAGGGTCCGAGACACCGGGACGGTGAGGGTGAGGGTCCGAGACACCAGGACGGTGAGGGTGAGGGTCCGAGACACCGGGACGGTGAGGGTGAGACACAGGGACAGTGAGGGTGAGGGTCAGAGATACTGGACGGTGAGGGTGAGGGTCTGAGACACCGGGACGGTGAGGGTGAGGGGTCCGAGACACCGGGACGGTGAGGGTGAGGGTCAGAGACACCGGGACGGTGAGGGTCAGAGACACCGGGACGGTGAGGGTGACGGAGTGAGATACCGGGACGGTGGGGGTGAGGGTCAGAGACACGGGACGGTGAGGGTGAGGGAGTGAGACACCGGGACGGTGAGAGTGAGGGGCCGAGACACCGGGACGGTGAGGGTGAGGATCCGAGACACCGGGACGGTGAGGTGAGGGAGTGAGACACCGGGACGGTGAGGGTGAGGGTCAGAGACACCGGGACGGTGAGTGTGAGGGAGTGAGACACTGGGACGGTGAGGTTGAGGGTCCGAGACACCGGGACGGTGAGGGTGAGGGAGTGAGACACCGGGACGGTGAGGGTGAGGGTGTGAGACACCAGGACGGTGAGGGTGAGGGTCCGAGACACCGGGACGGTGAGGGTGAGGGTCCGAGACACCGGGACGGTGAGGGTGAGGGTCCGAGACACCGGGACGGTGAGGGTGAGGGTGTGAGACGCCGGGACGGTGAGGGTGAGGGTCCGAGACACCAGGACGTTGACGGTGAGGGTCAGAGACACCGGGACAGTGAGGGTGAGGGTCCGAGACACCGGGACGGTGAGGGTGAGCGTCGAGACACCGGGACGGTGAGGGTGAGGGAGTGAGACACCGGGACGGTGATGTTGAGGGTCTGAGACACCGGGACGGTGAGGGTGAGGGTCAGAGACACGGGACGGTGAGGGTGAGGGTCCGAGACACCGGGACGGTGAGGGTGAGGGTCCGAGACACCGGGACGGTGAGGGTGAGGGTCCGAGACACCAGGACGGTGAGGGTGAGGGTCCGAGACACCGGGACGGTGAGGGTGAGACACAGGGACAGTGAGGGTGAGGGTCAGAGATACTGGGACGGTGAGGGTGAGGGTCCGAGACACCGGGACGGTGAGGGTGAGGGTCCGAGACACCGGGACGGTGAGGGTGAGGGTCAGAGACACCGGGACGGTGAGGGTCAGAGACACCGGGACGGTGAGGGTGACGGAGTGAGATACCGGGACGGTGGGGGTGAGGGTCAGAGACACCGGGACGGTGAGGGTGAGGGGAGTGAGACACCGGGACGGTGAGAGTGAGGGGCCGAGACACCGGGACGGTGAGGGTGAGGATCCGAGACACCGGGACGGGTGAGGGTGAGGGAGTGAGACACCGGACGGTGAGGGTGAGGGTCGGAGACACCGGGACGGTGAGGGTGAGGGTCCGAGACACCGGGACCCAGTGATGGTGAGGGGAGTGAGACACCGGGACGGTGAGGGAGAGGGTCAGAGACACCGGGACGGTGAGTTTGAGGGTCCGAGACACCGGGACGGTGAGAGTGAGGGAGTGAGACACCGGGACGGTGAGGGTGAGGGTCGGAGACACCGGGACGGTGAGGGTGAGGGTCCGAGACACCGGGACGGTGAGGGTGAGGGTCCGAGACACCGGGACGGTGATGGTGAGGGTCCGAGACACCGGGACGGTGAGGGTGAGGGTGAGGGAGTGAGACACCGGGACGGTGAGGGTGAGGGTCAGTGACACCGGGACGGTGAGGGTGAGGGAGTGAGACACCGGGACGGTGAGGGTGTGAGACACCGGGCACGGTGAGGGTGAGGGAGTGAGACACCGGGACGGTGAGGGTGAGGGAGTGAGACACCGGGACGGTGAGGGTGAGGGTCAGAGACACCGGGACGGTGACGGTGAGGGTCCGAAACACCGGACGGTGAGGGTGAGACACGGGACGGTGAGGGTGAGGGTCCGAGACACCAGGACGGTGAGGGTGAGGGTCCGAGACACCGGGACGGTGAGGGTGAGGGTCCGAGACACCGGGACGGTGAGGGTGTGGGTCCGGGACACCGGGACGGTGAGGGTGAGGGTGTGAGACACCGGGACGGTGAGGGTGAGGGGTCCGAGACACCGGGACGGTGAGGGTGAGACACGGGACGGTGAGGGTGAGGGTCCGAGACACCGGGACGGTGAGGGTGAGGTTCCGAGACACCGGGAAGGTGAGGGTGAGGGTCCGAGACACCGGGACGGTGAGGGTGAGGGAGTGAGACACCAGGACGGTGAGGGTGAGGGTCCGAGACACCGGACGGTGAGGGTGAGACACCGGGACGGTGAGGGTGAGGGAGTGAGACACCGGGACGGTGAGGGTGAGGGAGTGAGACACCGGGACAGTGAGGGTGAGGGTCCGAGACACCGGGACGGTGAGGGCGAGGGAGTGAGACACCGGGACGGTGAGGGTGAGGGTCCGAGACACCGGGACGGTGAGGGTGAGACACGGGACAGTGAGGGTGAGGGTCCGAGACACCGGGACGGTGAGGGTGAGGGTCCGAGACACCGGGACGGTGAGGGTGAGGGTCCGAGACACCGGGACGGTGAGGGTGAGGGTCAGAGACACCGAGGACGGTGAGGGTGACGGAAGTGAGACACCGGGACAGTGAGGGTGAGGGAGTGAGACACCGGGACGGTGAGGGTGAGGGTGTGAGACACCGGGACGGTGAGGGTGAGGAGTGAGACACCAGGACGGTGAGGGTGAGGGTCCGAGACACCGGGGACGGTGAGGGTGAGACACCGGGACGGTGAGGGTGAGGGTCCGAGACACCGGGACGGTGAGGGTGAGGGAGTGAGACACCAGGACGGTGAGGGTGAGGGTCCGAGACACCGGGACGGTGAGGGTGAGACACCGGGACGGTGAGGGTGAGGGAAGTGAGACACCGGGACGGTGAGGGTGAGGGAGTGAGACACCGGGACAGTGAGGGTGAGGGTCCGAGACACCGGGGACGGTGAGGGCGAGGGAGTGAGACACCGGGACGGTGAGGGTGAGGGTCCGAGACACCGGGACGGTGAGGGTGAGACACGGGACAGTGAGGGTGAGGGGTCCGAGACACCGGGACGGTGAGGGTGAGGGTCCGAGACACCGGGACGGTGAGGGTGAGGGTCCGAGACACCGGGACGGTGAGGGTGAGGGTCAGAGACACCGGGACGGTGAGGGTGACGGAGTGAGACACCGGGACAGTGAGGGTGAGGGAGTGAGACACCGGACGGTGAGGGTGAGGGTGTGAGACACCGGGACGGTGAGGGTGAGGATCCGAGACACCGGGACGGTGAGGGTGAGGGTCCGAGACACCGGGACGGTGAGGGTGAGGGTCCGAGACACCAGGACGGTGAGCGTGAGGGTCCGAGACACCGGGACGGTGAGGGTGAGACACCGGGACGGTGAGGGTGAGGGAGTGAGACACCCGGGACGGTGAGGGGTGAGGGAGTGAGACACCGGACAGTGAGGGTGAGGGTCCGAGACACCGGGACGGTGAGGGCGAGGGAGTGAGACACCGGGACGGTGAGGGTGAGGGTCCGAGACACCGGGACGGTGAGGGTGAGACACGGGGACAGTGAGGGTGAGGGTCCGAGACACCGGGACGGTGAGGGTGAGGGTCCGAGACACCGGGACCGGTGAGGGTGAGGGTCCGAGACACCGGGACGGTGAGGGTGAGGGTGAGAGACACCGGGACGGTGAGGGTGAGACACCGGACGGTGAGGGTGAGGAGTTGAGACACCGGGACGGTGAGGGTGAGGGAGTGAGACACCGGGACAGTGAGGGTGAGGGTCCGAGACACCGGGACGGTGAGGGCGAGGGAGTGAGACACCGGGACGGTGAGGGTGAGGGTCCGAGACACCGGGACGGTGAGGGTGAGACACGGGACAGTGAGGGTGAGGGTCCGAGACACCGGGACGGTGAGGGTGAGGGTCCGAGACACCGGGACGGTGAGGGTGAGACACCGGACGGTGAGGGTGAGGGAGTGAGACACCGGGACGGTGAGGGTGAGGGAGTGAGGACACCGGGACAGTGAGGGTGAGGGTCGAGACACCGGGACGGTGAGGGCGAGGGAGTGAGACACCGGGACGGTGAGGGTGAGGGTCCGAGACACCGGGACGGTGAGGGGTGAGACACGGGACAGTGAGGGTGAGGGTCCGAGACACCGGGACGGTGAGGGTGAGGGTCCGAGACACCGGGACGGTGAGGGTGAGGGTCCGAGACACCGGGACGGTGAGGGTGAGGGTCAGAGACACCGGGACGGTGAGGGTGACGGAGTGAGACACCGGGACAGTGAGGGTGAGGGAGTGAGACACCGGGACGGTGAGGGTGAGGGTGTGAGACACCGGGACGGTGAGGGTGAGATCCGAGACACCGGGACGGTGAGGGTGAGGGTCCGAGACACCGGGACGGTGAGGGCGAGGGAGTGAGACACCGGGACGGTGAGGTTGAGGGTCCGAGACACCGGGACGGTGAGGGTGAGACACGGGACAGTGAGGGTGAGGGTCGAGACACCGGGACGGTGAGGGTGAGGGTCCGAGACACCGGGACGGTGAGGGTGAGGGGTCCGAGACACCGGGACGGTGAGGGTGAGGGTGACGGAGACACCGGGACGGTGAGGGTGAGACACCGGGACGGTGAGGGTGAGGGAGTGAGACACCGGGACGGTGAGGGTGAGGGAGTGAGACACCGGGACAGTGAGGGTGAGGGTCCGAGACACCGGACGGTGAGGGCGAGGGAGTGAGACACCGGGACGGTGAGGGTGAGGGTCCGAGACACCGGGACGGTGAGGGTGAGGGTCCGAGACACCGGGACGGTGAGGGTGAGGGTCAGAGACACCGGGACGGTGAGGGTCAGAGACACCGGGACGGTGAGGGTGACGGAGTGAGATACCGGGACGGTGGGGGTGAAGGGTCAGAGGACACCGGGACGGTGAGGGTGGGGAGTGAGACACCGGGACGGTGAGAGTGAGGGGCCGAGACACCGGGACGGTGAGGGTGAGGATCCGAGACACCGGGACGGTGAGGGTGAGGGAGTGAGACACCGGGACGGTGAGGGTGAGGGTCGGAGACACCGGGACGGTGAGAGTGAGGGAGTGAGACACCGGGACGGTGAGGGTCGGAGACACCGGGACGGTGAGGGTGAGGGTCCGAGACACCGGGACGGTGAGGGTGAGGGGTCCGAGACACCGGGACGGTGATGGTGAGGGTCCGAGACACCGGGACGGTGAGGGTGAGGGTGAGGGAGTGAGACACCGGGACGGTGAGGGTGAGGGTCAGTGACACCGGGATGGTGAGGGTGAGGGAGTGAGACACCGGGACAGTGAGGGTGTGAGACACCGGGACGGTGAGGGTGAGGGAGTGAGACACCGGGACGGTGAGGGTGAGGGAGTGAGACACCGGGACGGTGAGGGTGAGGGTCAGAGACACCGGGACGGTGACGGTGAGGGTCCGAAACGGAAGGACGGGTGAGGGTGAGACACGGGACGGTGAGGGTGAGGTCCGAGACACCGGGACGGTGAGGGTGAGGGTCCGAGACACCGGGACGGTGAGGGTGAGGGTCCGAGACACCGGGACGGTGAGGGTGTGGGTCCGGGCCACCGGGACGGTGAGGGTGAGGGTGTGAGACACCGGGACGGTGAGGGTGAGGGTCCGAGACACCGGGACGGTGAGGGTGAGACACGGGACGGTGAGGGTGAGGGTCCGAGACACCGGGACGGTGAGGGTGAGGTTCCGAGACACCGGGAAGGTGAGGGTGAGGGTCCGAGACACCGGGACGGTGAGGGTGAGGGAGTGAGACACCAGGACGGTGAGGGTGAGGGTCCGAGACACCGGGACGGTGAGGGTGAGACACCGGGACGGTGAGGGTGAGGGTCCGAGACACCGGGACGGTGAGGGTGAGGGAGTGAGACACCGGGACGGTGAGGGTGAGGGTCAGAGACACCGGGACGGTGACGGTGAGGGTCCGAAACACCGGGACAGTGAGGGTGAGACACGGGACGGTGAGGGTGAGGGTCCGAGACACCGGGACGGTGAGGGTGAGGGTCCGAGACACCGGGACGGTGAGGGTGAGGGTCCGAGACACCGGGACGGTGAGGGTGTGGGTCCGGGACACCGGGACGGTGAGGGTGAGGGTGTGAGACACCGGGACGGTGAGGGTGAGGGTCCGAGACACCGGGACGGTGAGGGTGAGACACGGGACGGTGAGGGTGAGGGTCCGAGACACCGGGACGGTGAGGGTGAGGTTCCGAGACACCGGGAAGGTGAGGGTGAGGGTCCGAGACACCGGGACGGTGAGGGTGAGACACCGGGACGGTGAGGGTGAGGGAGTGAGACACCGGGACGGTGAGGGTGAGGGGAGTGAGACACCGGGACGGTGAGGGTGAGGGTCCGAGACACCGGGACGGTGAGGGTGAGGGTCGGAGACACCGGGACGGTGAGGGTGAGGGAGTGAGACACCGGGACGGTGAGGGTGAGGGTCCGAGACACCGGGACGGTGAGGGTGAGACACGGGACAGTGAGGGTGAGGGTCCGAGACACCGGGACGGTGAGGGTGAGGGTCCGAGACACCGGGACGGTGAGGGTGAGGGTCCGAGACACCGGACGGTGAGGGTGAGGGTCAGAGACACCGGGACGGTGAGGGTGACGGGAGTGAGACACCGGGACAGTGAGGGTGAGGGAGTGAGACACCGGGACGGTGAGGATGAGGGTGTGAGACACCGGGACGGTGAGGGTGAGGATCCGAGACACCGGGACGGTGAGGGTGAGGGTCCGAGACACCGGGACGGTGAGGGTGAGACACGGGACGGTGAGGGTGAGGGTCCGAGACACCGGGACGGTGAGGGTGAGGTTCCGAGACACCGGGAAGGTGAGGGTGAGGGTCCGAGACACCGGGACGGTGAGGGTGAGGGAGTGAGACACCAGGACGGTGAGGGTGAGGGTCCGAGACACCGGGACGGTGAGGGTGAGACACCGGGACGGTGAGGGTGAGGGAGTGAGACACCGGGACGGTGAGGGTGAGGGAGTGAGACACCGGGACGGTGAGGGTGAGGGTCCGAGACACCGGGACGGTGAGGGCGAGGGAGTGAGACACCGGGACGGTGAGGGTGAGGGTCCGAGACACCGGGACGGTGAGGGTGAGACACGGGACAGTGAGGGTGAGGGTCCGAGACACCGGGACGGTGAGGGTGAGGGTCCGAGACACCGGGACGGTGAGGGTGAGGGTCAGAGACACCGGGACGGTGAGGGTGACGGAGTGAGACACCGGGACAGTGAGGGTGAGGGAGTGAGACACCGGGACGGTGAGGGTGAGGGTCCGAGGACACCGGGACGGTGAGGGGTGAGGGTCCGAGACACCGGGACGGTGAGGGTGAGGGTGAGACACCGGGACGGTGAGGGTGAGGGAGTGAGACACCGGGACGGTGAGGGTGAGGGTCCGAGACACCGGGACGGTGAGGGTGAGGGTCCGAGACACCAGGGCGGTGAGGGTGAGGGAGTGAGACACCGGGACGGTGAGGGTGAGAGTCCGAGACATCGGGACGGTGAGGGTGAGGGAGTGAGACACCGGGACGGTGAGGGTGAGGGTCGGAGACACCGGGACGGTGAGGGTGAGGGTCCGAGACACCGGGACGGTGAGGGTGAGGGTCCGAGACACCGGGACGGTGAGGGTGAGGGAGTGAGACACCGGGACGGTGAGGGTGAGGGTGTGAGACACCAGGACGGTGAGGGTGAGGGTCCGAGACACCGGGACGGTGAGGGTGAGGGAGTGAGACACCGGGACGGTGAGGGTGAGGGTCAGAGACACCGGGACGGTGAGTGTGAGGGAGTGAGACACTGGGACGGTGAGGTTGAGGGTCCGAGACACCGGGACGGTGAGGGTGAGGGAGTGAGACACCGGGACGGTGAGGGTGAGGGTGTGAGACACCGGGACGGTGAGGGTGAGGGTCCGAGACACCGGGACGGTGAGGGTGAGGGTCCGAGACACCGGGACGGTGAGGGTGAGGGTCCGAGACACCGGGACGGTGAGGGTGAGGGTCCGAGACACCGGGACGTTGACGGTGAGGGTCAGAGACACCGGGACGTTGACGGTGAGGGTCAGAGACACCGGGACGGTGAGGGTGAGGGTCCGAGACACCGGGACGGTGAGGGTGAGCGTCCGAGACACCGGGACGGTGAGGGTGAGGGAGTGAGACACCGGGACGGTGATGTTGAGGGTCTGAGACACCGGGACGGTGAGGGTGAGGGTCAGAGACACCGGGACGGTGAGGGTGAGGGTCCGAGACACCGGGACGGTGAGGGTGAGGGTCCGAGACACCGGGACGGTGAGGGTGAGGGTCCGAGACACCGGGACGGTGAGGGTGAGGGTCCGAGACACCGGGACGGTGAGGGTGAGACACAGGGACAGTGAGGGTGAGGGTCAGAGATACTGGGACGATGAGGGTGAGGGTCAGAGAC
>NC_092790.1:22689533-22692051 GCF_047496795.1 Chiloscyllium punctatum | reverse complement strand
CCCCCCCACACAGACCCAGACCCCCCCACACAGACCCCCCCACACAGACCCCCCCACACAGACCCCCCCCACACAGACCCCCCCACACAGACCCCCCCACACAGACCCAGCCCCCCCCCACACAGACCCAGACCCCCACACAGACCCAGCCCCCCCCACACAGACCCCCCCACACAGACCCCCCCACACAGACCCAGCCCCCCCCCCACACAGACCCAGACCCCCCACACAGACCCCCCCACACAGACCCAGACCCCCCCCACACAGACCCAGACCCCCACACAGACCCCCCCCCACACAGACCCAGACCCCCCACACAGACCCCCCCCACACAGACCCAGACCCACCCCACACAGACACCCGCACACAGACCCCCCCCACACAGACACCCCCCACACAGACCCCCCCCACACAGACACCCGCACACAGACCCCCCCACACAGACACCCCCACACAGACCCCCCCACACAGACCCAGACCCCCCCACACAGACCCAGACCCCCACACACAGACCCAGACCCCCACACAGACCCCCCCACACAGACCCCCCCACACAGACCCCCCCCACACAGACCCAGACCCCCCCACACAGACCCCCCCCACACAGACCCCCCCACACAGACCCCCCCCACACAGACCCCCCCACACAGACCCCCCCCACACTGACCCCCCCACACAGACCCCCCCACACAGACCCCCCCACACAGACCCAGACCCCCCCACACAGACCCAGACCCCCCCACACAGACCCCCCCACACAGACCCCCCCCCACACAGACCCCCCCACACAGACCCCCCCCACACAGACCCAGCCCCCCCCCACACAGACCCCCCCACACAGACCCCCCCACACAGACCCAGACCCCCCACACAGACCCAGACCCCCCCACACAGATCCCCCCACACAGACCCCAGACCCCCCCCACACAGACCCAGACCCCCCCCACACAGACCCCCCCACACAGACCCCCCCCACACAGACCCCCCCACACAGACCCAGCCCCCCCCACACAGACCCCCCCCACAGACCCAGCCCCCCCCTCACAGACCCAGACCCCCCCCACACAGGACCCCCCCACACAGACCCATACCCCCCCACACAGACCCCCCCACACAGACCCAGACCCCCCCCACACAGACCCCCCCACACAGACCCATACCCCCCCCACACAGACCCCCCCACACAGACCCCCCCCCACAGACCCAGCCCCCCCCTCACAGACCCCCCCACACAGACCCAGACCCCCCCACACAGACCCAGACCCCACCACACAGACCCCCCCCCACACAGACCCCCCCCCACAGACCCAGACCCCCCCACACAGACACCCCCCACACAGACCCAGACCCCCCCCACACAGACCCAGACCCCCCCCACACAGACCCCCCCACACAGACCCAGACCCCCCCCACACAGACCCAGACCCCCTCACAGACCCTCCCACACAGACCCCCCCCACACAGACCCAGACCCCCCCACACAGACCCAGACCCCCTCACAGACCCCCCCACACAGACCCCCCCCACACAGACCCCCCCCCACAGACCCAGACCCCCCACCACAGACCCCCCCCACACAGACCCAGACCCCCCCACACAGACCCCCCCCACACAGACCCAGACCCCCCCACACAGACCCAGACCCCCCCCACAGACCCCCCCCACACCAGACCCCCCCCACAGACCCCCCCCCCACCCACCACGAACCTGTGTTACAGATGACCCCCAGCATCCTCCACGTGGTTACAGTTGTGTTCCCCGAGTGGACGGATACGACATTGTTGGAGGTGGCTCTCCGTCCCCAGGCACTTCACGTCGTCCAGCCAGATCTCCTCAGTGCCCTCCCCGACTGGGCAGTGCCCCGGGCCGACTGGGCGAAGCCACAGCTCAGCTGGCGGCACACCACCACCACGTCCGGCATGTCCCAGTAATCGTCACAGATGGTGCCCCAGGTTCCATTGTATAGCACCTCCACCCTCCCCGAGCACGGGGTATCTCCATCCACCAGCCGCAGGGGCAGGGGCTCTGGTCCAGGGGAGAGAACAGGTCAGGGGCACAGCCCCCCCATGGGTCAGGGTCAGGTGACACCCCCTCCATCTCCCTCCCTCTCTCCCTCCATCCATCCATCCATCCAACCATCTCCATCCCTCCACCATCCATCCCCTCCCTCCCTCCATCTCCATCCACCCATCCCTCCATCCATCTCCCTCCCTCACTCCCTCCATCCATCTCTCTCACTCTATCCATCCATCCTCTCTCTCCATCCACCATCCCCCTCTCTCTCTCCATCCATCCGTCTCTCTCTCTCTCCATCCATCCATCCTCTCTCTCTATCCATCCATCTCTCTCTCACTATCCATCCATCTCCTCTCTCCATCCCATCCATCTCCTCTCTCTCTCCATCCATCCATCTCTCTCTCTCTATCCATCCACACTCACTCACTCCACCACCATCTCTCACTCTCCATCCATCCATCTCTCTCTCTCTATCCATCATCTCTCTCTCTCTATCCATCCA
>NC_092790.1:22579268-22624433 GCF_047496795.1 Chiloscyllium punctatum | reverse complement strand
AAACAGAGAGAGGGGGCGACAGAGAGAGGGCGAGAGAGAGAGAGGATAGAATTAAACAGAGAGCGAGGGGACAGAGAGAGGGTGAGAGAGAGAGAGGATAGAATTAAACAGAGAGAGAGAGGGGGACAGAGAGAGGGCGAGAGAGGAGAGGATAGAATTAAACAGAGAGAGAGGGGGGACAGAGAGAGGGCGAGAGAGAGAGAGGATAGAATTAAACAAAGAGAGAGGGGGGACAGAGAGAGGGTGAGAGAGAGAGAGGATAGAATTAAACAGAGAGAGAGGGGGGACAGAGAGAGGGTGAGAGAGAGAGGATAGAATTAAACAGAGAGAGAGGGGGGACAGAGAGAGGGTGAGAGAGAGAGAGGATAGAATTAAACAGAGAGAGAGAGGGGACAGAGAGAGTGTGAGAGAGAGAGGATAGAATTAAACAGAGAGAGAGGGGAGACAGAGAGAGTGCGAGAGAGAGGATAGAATTAAACAGAGAGAAGGAGGACAGACGAGGGCGAGAAAGAGAGAGAGAGGATAGAATTAAACAGAGAGAGAGGGGACAGAGAGAGGGTGCGAGAGAGAGAGGATAGAATTAAACAGAGAGAGAGAGAGGGGACAGTGAGAACTCGAGAGAGAGAGAGAGAGAGAGAGAGGTGATAGAATTAAACAGAGAGAGAGGGGACAGAGAGAGGGCGAGAGAGAGAGAGGATAGAATTAAACAGAGAGACAGAGGGGGGACAGAGAGAGGGCGAGAGAGAGAGGATAGAATTAAACAGAGAGAGAGAGGGGAGATAGAGAGAGGGTGAGAGAGAGAGAGGATTGAATTATACAGAGAGAGAGAGGGGACAGAGAGAGAGCTAGAGAGAGGATAGAATTAAACAGAGAGAGAGAGGGGACAGAGAGAGGGTGAGAGAGAGAGGATAGAATTAAACAGAGAGAGAGGGGGGACAGAGAGAGGGCGAGAGTGAGGGTAGAATTAAACAGAGAGAGAGGGGGGACACAGAGAGACCGAGAGAGAGAGAGAGGATAGAATTAAACAGAGAGAGCGGGGGACAGTGAGAAGGTGAGAGAGAGAGAGAGAGAGGATTGAATTAAACAGAGAGAGAGGGGGGACAGAGAGAGAGCGAGAGGCAGAGGATAGAATTAAACAGAGAGAGAGGGGGGGACAGAGAGAGGGCGAGAGAGAGAGAGGATAGAATTAAACAGAGGGAGAGAGAGGGGACAGAGAGAGGGTGAGACAGGGAGAAGGTACAATTAAACAGAGAGAGAGATGGGGGACAGAGAGAGGGTGAGAAAGAGAGAGAGAGGATAGAATTAAACAGAGAGAGAGGGGACAGAGAGAGGGTGAGAGAGAGAGGATAGAATTAAACAGAGAGAGAGAGAGGGGACAGTGAGAACTCGAGAGAGAGAGAGAGAGAGGTGATAGAATTAAACAGAGAGAGAGGGGACAGAGAGAGGGCGAGAGAGAGAGAATAGAATTAAACAAAGAGCGAGGGGACAGAGAGAGGGTGAGAGAGAGAGAGAGGATAGAATTAAACAGAGAGAGAGGGGGGGGACAGAGAGAGGGCGAGAGAGAGAGAGGATAGAATTAAACAGAGAGAGAGGGGGGACAGAGAGAGGGTGAGAGAGAGAGGATAGAATTAAACAGAGAGAGAGAGGGGGGACAGAGAGAGGGTGAGAGAGAGAGAGGATAGAATTAAACAGAGAGAGGGGGGGACAGAGAGAGGGCGAGAGAGAGAGAGGATAGAATTAAACAGAGAGCGAGGGGACAGAGAGAGGGTGAGAGAGAGAGAGGATAGAATTAAACAGAGAGAAAGAGAGGGGACAGTGAGAACTCGAGAGAGAGAGAGAGAGAGAGAGAGGTGATAGAATTAAACAGAGAGAGAGGGGACAGAGAGAGGGCGAGAGACAGAGAGGATAGAATTAAACAGAGAGACAGAGGGGGGCCCAGAGAGGGCGAGAGAGAGAGAAGATAGAATTAAACAGAGAGAGAGAGTGGACAGAGAGAGGGTGAGAGAGAGAGAGAGGATAGAATTAAAAAGAGAGATAGGCAACAGAGAGAGTGTGAGAGAGAGAGAGAGGATAAAATTAGACAGAGAGAGAGAGGTGACATAGACAGGGTGAGAGACTGAGAGCTGATAGAATTAAACAGATAGAGAGGGGGGACAGAGAGAGGGTGAGAGAGAGGAAGGATATAATTAAAGAGAGAGGGGGGGACAGAGCGAGGGGGAGAGTGAGAGAATAGAATAAAACAGAGAGAGAGGGGACAGAGAGAGGGTGAGAGAGAGAGAGGATAGAATTACACAGAGAGAGAGGGGACAGAGAGAGCGTGAGAGAGAGATAGGATAAAATTAAACAGAGAGAGAGGGGGGACAGAGAGATGGCGAGAGAGAGAGAGGATAGAATTAAACAGAGAGAGGGAGGGCAGAGAGAGGGCGAGAGAGGGAGAGGATAGAATTAAACAGAGAGAGAGAGAGAGAGAGATGGGCGACGGAGAAAGGGCGAGTGAGAGAGAGAGGAGAGAATTAAACAGAGAGAGAAAGGGGGAACAGAGAGAGATCGAGAGAGAGAGAGAGAGAGGATAGAAATAAAAAGAGAGAGAGAGAGGGGGGACCGAGAGGGCTCGAGAGAGAAGGAGAGGATAGAATTAAACAGAGAGAGGGAGGGGACAGAGAGAGGGTGAGAGAGAGAGAAGATAGAATTAAACAGAGAGAGAGGGGACAGAGAGAGGGCGAGAGAGAGAGAATAGAATTAAACAAAGAGAGAGAGGGGACAGAGAGACGGTGAGAGAGGGTATAGAATTAAACAGAGAGAGAGGGGGGACAGAGAGAGGGCGAGAGAGAGAGAGGATATAATTAAAGAGAGAGGGGGGACAGAGAGAGGGGGAGAGAGAGAGAATAGAATAAAACAGAGAGAGAGAGGGGACAGAGAGAGGGTGAGAGAGAGCGAGGATAGAATTAAACAGAGAGAGAGGGGACAGAGAGAGGGCGAGAGAGAGAGAATAGAATTAAACAAAGAGAGAGAGGGGACAGAGAGATGGTGAGAGAGGGGAAAGAATTAAACAGAGAGAGAGGGCGGACAGAGAGAGGGTGAGAGAGAGAGAGAGAGGGTAGAATTAAACAGAGAGAGAGGGGGGACAGAGAGAGGGTGAGAGAGAGAGAGGATATAATTAAAGAGAGAGGGGGGGACAGAGAGAGGGCGAGAGAGAGAGAGAGGATACAATTAAAGAGAGAGAGGGGGGGACAGAGAGAGGGGGAGAGAGAGAGGATAGAATTAAACAGAGAGAGAGGGGACAGAGAGAGGGCGAGAGAGAGAGAATAGAATTAAACAAAGAGAGAGAGGGGACAGAGAGAGAGAGGATAGAATTAAACAGAGAGAGAGAGGGGGGACAGAGAGAGGGTGAGAGAGAGAGAGAGAGGATAGAATTAAACAGAGAGAGGGGGAGGACAGAGAGAGGGCGAGAGAGAGAGAGAGGATAGAATTAAACAGAGAGAGAGGGGGGACAGAGAGAGGGCGAGAGAGAGTGAGAGAGAGGGGAGAATTCAACAGAGAGAGAGGGGGGACAGAGAGAGGGTGAGAGAGAGGATAGAATTAAATAGAGAGAGAGAGGGGACAGAGAGAGAGCTAGAGAGAGAGAGGATAGAATTAAACAGAGAGAGAGAGGGGACAGAGAGAGGGTGAGAGAGAGAGGATAGAATTAAACAGAGAGAGAGGGGGGACGGAGAGAGAACGAGAGAGAGAGGATAGAATGAAACAGAGAGAGAGGGGACAGAGAGAGGGGGACAGAGAGAGAGGATAGAATTAAAAAGAGAGAGAGGCGACAGAGAGAGAGAATAGAATTAAACAGAGAGAGAGGGGAGACAGAGAGAGGGCGAGAGAGAGGATAGAATTAAAAAGAGAGAGAGGCGACAGAGAGAGTGTGAGAGAGAGAGATGGAGGATAGAATTAAACAGAGAGAGAGAGGGGGTACAGAGAAAGGGCGAGAGCGAGAGAGAATAGAATTACACAGAGAGACAGAGGGGACAAAGAGAGGGGACAGAGAGAGGGCGAGAGAGTGAGGGTCGAATTAAACAGAGGGAGGGGACAGAGAGAGGGTGAGAGAGAGAGAGGATAGAATTAAACAGAGAGAGAGAGGGGGGACAGAGAGAGGGCGAGAGAGAGAGAGGATAGAATTAAACAGAGAGAGAGGGGGGACAGAGAGAGGGCGAGAGAGAGAGAGGATAGAATTAAACAGAGAGAGGGGGCGACAGAGAGAGGGCGAGAGAGAGAGAGGATAGAATTAAACAGAGAGCGAGGGGACAGAGAGAGGGTGAGAGAGAGAGAGGATAGAATTAAACAGAGAGAGAGAGGGGGACAGAGAGAGGGCGAGAGAGAGAGGATAGAATTAAACAGAGAGAGAGGGGGGACAGAGAGAGGGCGAGAGAGAGAGAGGATAGAATTAAACAAAGAGAGAGGGGGGACAGAGAGAGGGTGAGAGAGAGAGAGGATAGAATTAAACAGAGAGCGAGGGGGGACAGAGAGAGGGTGAGAGAGAGAGGATAGAATTAAACAGAGAGAGAGGGGGGACAGAGAGAGGGTGAGAGAGAGAGAGGATAGAATTAAACAGAGAGAGAGAGGGGACAGAGAGAGTGTGAGAGAGAGAGGATAGAATTAAACAGAGAGAGAGGGGAGACAGAGAGAGTGCGAGAGAGAGGATAGAATTAAACAGAGAGAAGGAGGACAGACGAGGGCGAGAAAGAGAGAGAGAGGATAGAATTAAACAGAGAGAGAGGGGACAGAGAGAGGGTGCGAGAGAGAGAGGATAGAATTAAACAGAGAGAGAGAGAGGGGACAGTGAGAACTCGAGAGAGAGAGAGAGAGAGAGAGAGAGGTGATAGAATTAAACAGAGAGAGAGGGGACAGAGAGAGGGCGAGAGAGAGAGAGGATAGAATTAAACAGAGAGACAGAGGGGGGACAGAGAGAGGGCGAGAGAGAGAGGATAGAATTAAACAGAGAGAGAGGGGGGAGATAGAGAGAGGGTGAGAGAGAGAGAGGATAGAATTATACAGAGAGAGAGAGGGGACAGAGAGAGAGCTAGAGAGAGGATAGAATTAAACAGAGAGAGAGAGGGGACAGAGAGAGGGTGAGAGAGAGAGGATAGAATTAAACAGAGAGAGAGGGGGGACAGAGAGAGGGCGAGAGAGTGAGGGTAGAATTAAACAGAGAGAGAGGGGGGACACAGAGAGACCGAGAGAGAGAGAGAGGATAGAATTAAACAGAGAGAGCGGGGGACAGTGAGAAGGTGAGAGAGAGAGAGAGAGAGGATTGAATTAAACAGAGAGAGAGGGGGGACAGAGAGAGAGCGAGAGGCAGAGGATAGAATTAAACAGAGAGAGAGGGGGGGACAGAGAGAGGGCGAGAGAGAGAGAGGATAGAATTAAACAGAGGGAGAGAGAGGGGACAGAGAGAGGGTGAGACAGGGAGAAGGTACAATTAAACAGAGAGAGAGATGGGGGACAGAGAGAGGGTGAGAAAGAGAGAGAGAGGATAGAATTAAACAGAGAGAGAGGGGACAGAGAGAGGGTGAGAGAGAGAGGATAGAATTAAACAGAGAGAGAGAGAGGGGACAGTGAGAACTCGAGAGAGAGAGAGAGAGAGGTGATAGAATTAAACAGAGAGAGAGGGGACAGAGAGAGGGCGAGAGAGAGAGAATAGAATTAAACAAAGAGCGAGGGGACAGAGAGAGGGTGAGAGAGAGAGAGAGGATAGAATTAAACAGAGAGAGAGGGGGGGGACAGAGAGAGGGCGAGAGAGAGAGAGGATAGAATTAAACAGAGAGAGAGGGGGGACAGAGAGAGGGTGAGAGAGAGAGGATAGAATTAAACAGAGAGAGAGGGGGGACAGAGAGAGGGTGAGAGAGAGAGAGGATAGAATTAAACAGAGAGAGGGGGGTACAGAGAGAGGGCGAGAGAGAGAGAGGATAGAATTAAACAGAGAGCGAGGGGACAGAGAGAGGGTGAGAGAGAGAGAGGATAGAATTAAACAGAGAGAGAGGGGGGACAGAGAGAGGGTGAGAGAGAGAGGATAGAATTAAACAAAGAGAGGGGGGGGACAGAGAGAGGGTGCGAGAGAGAGAGGATAGAATTAAACAGAGAGAGAGTGGGGAGAGAGAGAGGGTGAGAGAGAGAGGATAGAATTAAACAGAGAGAGAGAGGGGGGACAGAGAGAGGGTGAGAGAGAGAGAGGATAGAATTAAACAGAGAGAGGGGGGGACAGAGAGAGGGCGAGAGAGAGAGAGGATAGAATTAAACAGAGAGCGAGGGGACAGAGAGAGGGTGAGAGAGAGAGAGGATAGAATTAAACAGAGAGAAAGAGAGGGGACAGTGAGAACTCGAGAGAGAGAGAGAGAGAGAGAGAGGTGATAGAATTAAACAGAGAGAGAGGGGACAGAGAGAGGGCGAGAGACAGAGAGGATAGAATTAAACAGAGAGACAGATGGGGGCCCAGAGAGGGCGAGAGAGAGAGAAGATAGAATTAAACAGAGAGAGAGAGTGGACAGAGAGAGGGTGAGAGAGAGAGAGAGGATAGAATTAAAAAGAGAGATAGGCAACAGAGAGAGTGTGAGAGAGAGAGAGAGAGGATAAAATTAGACAGAGAGAGAGAGGTGACATAGACAGGGTGAGAGACTGAGAGCTGATAGAATTAAACAGATAGAGAGGGGGGACAGAGAGAGGGTGAGAGAGAGGGAGGATATAATTAAAGAGAGAGGGGGGGACAGAGCGAGGGGGAGAGTGAGAGAATAGAATAAAACAGAGAGAGAGGGGACAGAGAGAGGGTGAGAGAGAGAGAGGATAGAATTACACAGAGAGAGAGGGGACAGAGAGAGCGTGAGAGAGAGATAGGATAAAATTAAACAGAGAGAGAGGGGGGACAGAGAGATGGCGAGAGAGAGAGAGAGAGGATAGAATTAAACAGAGAGAGGGAGGGCAGAGAGAGGGCGAGAGAGGGAGAGGATAGAATTAAACAGAGAGAGAGAGAGAGAGAGATGGGCGACGGAGAAAGGGCGAGTGAGAGAGGATAGAATTAAACAGAGAGAGAGGGGGGACAGAGAGAGGGGGAGAGAGAGAGAGGATAGAATTAAACAGAGAGAGGGAGGGCAGAGAGAGGGCGAGAGAGGGAGAGGATAGAATTAAACAGAGAGAGAGAGAGAGAGAGATGGGCGACGGAGAAAGGGCGAGTGAGAGAGAGAGGAGAGAATTAAACAGAGAGAGAAAGGGGGAACAGAGAGAGATCGAGAGAGAGAGAGAGAGAGGATAGAAATAAAAAGAGAGAGAGAGAGGGGGGACCGAGAGGGCTCGAGAGAGAAGGAGAGGATAGAATTAAACAGAGAGAGGGAGGGGACAGAGAGAGGGTGAGAGAGAGAGAAGATAGAATTAAACAGAGAGAGAGGGGACAGAGAGAGGGCGAGAGAGAGAGAATAGAATTAAACAAAGAGAGAGAGGGGACAGAGAGACGGTGAGAGAGGGTATAGAATTAAACAGAGAGAGACGGGGGACAGAGAGAGGGCGAGAGAGAGAGAGGATATAATTAAAGAGAGAGGGGGGACAGAGAGAGGGGGAGAGAGAGAGAACAGAATAAAACAGAGAGAGAGAGGGGACAGAGAGAGGGTGAGAGAGAGCGAGGATAGAATTAAACAGAGAGAGATGGGACAGAGAGAGGGCGAGAGAGAGAGAATAGAATTAAACAAAGAGAGAGAGGGGACAGAGAGACGGTGAGAGAGGGGAAAGAATTAAACAGAGAGAGAGGGCGGACAGAGAGAGGGTGAGAGAGAGAGAGAGAGGGTAGAATTAAACAGAGAGAGAGGGGGGACAGAGAGAGGGTGAGAGAGAGAGAGGATATAATTAAAGAGAGAGGGGGGGACAGAGAGAGGGCGAGAGAGAGAGAGAGGATACAATTAAAGAGAGAGAGGGGGGGACAGAGAGAGGGGGAGAGAGAGAGGATAGAATTAAACAGAGAGAGAGGGGACAGAGAGAGGGCGAGAGAGAGAGAATAGAATTAAACAAAGAGAGAGAGGGGACAGAGAGAGAGAGGATAGAATTAAACAGAGAGAGAGAGGGGGGACAGAGAGAGGGTGAGAGAGAGAGAGAGAGGATAGAATTAAACAGAGAGAGGGGGAGGACAGAGAGAGGGCGAGAGAGAGAGAGAGGATAGAATTAAACAGAGAGAGAGGGGGGACAGAGAGAGGGCGAGAGAGAGTGAGAGAGAGGGGAGAATTCAACAGAGAGAGAGGGGGGACAGAGAGAGGGTGAGAGAGAGGATAGAATTAAATAGAGAGAGAGAGGGGACAGAGAGAGAGCTAGAGAGAGAGAGGATAGAATTAAACAGAGAGAGAGAGGGGACAGAGAGAGGGTGAGAGAGAGAGGATAGAATTAAACAGAGAGAGAGGGGGGACGGAGAGAGAACGAGAGAGAGAGGATAGAATGAAACAGAGAGAGAGGGGACAGAGAGAGGGGGACAGAGAGAGAGGATAGAATTAAAAAGAGAGAGAGGCGACAGAGAGAGAGAATAGAATTAAACAGAGAGAGAGGGGACAGAGAGAGGGCGAGAGAGAGAGAGGATAGAATTAAACAGAGAGACAGAGGGGGGACAGAGAGAGGGCGAGAGAGAGAGGATAGAATTAAACAGAGAGAGAGAGGGGAGATAGAGAGAGGGTGAGAGAGAGAGAGGATAGAATTATACAGAGAGAGAGAGGGGACAGAGAGAGAGCTAGAGAGAGGATAGAATTAAACAGAGAGAGAGAGGGGACAGAGAGAGGGTGAGAGAGAGAGGATAGAATTAAACAGAGAGAGAGGGGGACGGAGAGAGAACGAGAGAGAGAGGATAGAATGAAACAGAGAGAGAGGGGACAGAGAGAGGTGGAGAGAGAGAGAGAGGATAGAATTAAATAGAAAGAGAGAGGCGACAGAGAGAGAGAGAGAATAGAATTAAACAGAGAGAGAGGGGGGGACAGAGAGAGGGCGAGAGAGAGAGAGAGGATAGAATTAAAAAGAGAGAGAGGCGACAGAGAGAGTGTGAGAGAGAGAGGGGGGATAGAATTAAACAGAGAGAGAGAGGGGGGACAGAGAAAGGGCGAGAGCGAGAGAGAATAGAATTACACAGAGAGACAGAGGGGACAGAGAGAGGGGACAGAGAGAGGGCGAGAGAGTGAGGGTCGAATTAAAAAGAGGGAGGGGACAGAGAGAGGGTGAGAGAGAGAGAGAGGATAGAATTAAACAGAGAGAAGGGGAGGACAGAGAGAGAGCGAGAGAGAGAGAGGATAGTATTAAACAGAGGGGGGGGGACAGAGAGAGGGCGAGAGAGTGAGGGTAGAATTAAACAGAGAGAGAGAGCGGACAGAGAGAGGTTGAGAGAGAGAGAGAGGATAGAATTAAACAGAGAGAGAGGGGGGACAGTGAGAACTCGAGAGAGAGAGAAAGAGAGGTGATAGAATTAAACAGAGAGAGAGAGGGACAGAGAGAGGGCGAGAGAGAGAGAAGATAGAATTAAACAGAGAGAGAGAGGGTGACAGAGAGAGGGCGAGAGAGAGAGAGGATAGAATTAAACAGAGAGAGAGGGGACAGAGAGAGGGTGAGAGAGATAGAGGATAAAATTAGACAGAGAGAGAGAGGTGACATAGACAGGGTGAGAGACAGAGCTGATAGAATTAAACAGATAGAGAGGGGGGACAGAGAGAGGGTGAGAGAGAGGGAGGATAGAATTAAACAGAGAGAGAAAGGGGGGACAGAGAGAGGGTGAGAGAGAGGGAGGATATAATTAAAGAGAGAGGGGGGGACATAGAGAGGGGGAGAGTGAGAGAATAGAATAAAACAGAGAGAGAGGGGACAGAGAGAGGGTGAGAGAGAGAGAGGATAGAATTACACAGAGAGAGAGGGGACAGAGAGAGCGTGAGAGAGAGAGGATAGAATTAAACAGAGAGAGGGAGGGCAGAGAGAGGGCGAGAGAGAGAGAGGATAGAATTAAACAGAGAGAGAGAGAGAGATGGGCGATGGAGAAAGGGCGAGTGAGAGAGAGAGGAGAGAATTAAACAGAGAGAGAAAGGGGGAACAGAGAGAGATCGAGAGAGAGAGAGAGAGGATAGAAATAAAAAGAGAGAGAGAGAGGGGGGACCGAGAGGGCTCGAGAGAGAAGGAGAGGATAGAATTAAACAGAGAGAGGGAGGGGACAGAGAGAGGGTGAGAGAGAGAGAAGATAGAATTAAACAGAGAGAGAGGGGACAGAGAGAGGGCGAGAGAGAGAGAATAGAATTAAACAAAGAGAGAGAGGGGACAGAGAGACGGTGAGAGAGGGTATAGAATTAAACAGAGAGAGAGGGGGGACAGAGAGAGGGCGAGAGAGAGAGAGGATATAATTAAAGAGAGAGGGGGGACAGAGAGAGGGGGAGAGAGAGAGAATAGAATAAAACAGAGAGAGAGAGGGGACAGAGAGAGGGTGAGAGAGAGAGAGGATAGAATTACACAGAGAGAGAGGGGACAGAGAGAGCGTGAGAGAGAGATAGGATAAAATTAAACAGAGAGAGAGGGGGGACAGAGAGATGGCGAGAGAGAGAGAGGATAGAATTAAACAGAGAGAGGGAGGGCAGAGAGAGGGCGAGAGAGTGAGGGTAGAATTAAACAGAGAGAGAGAGCGGACAGAGAGAGGTTGAGAGAGAGAGAGAGGATAGAATTAAACACTGAGAGGGAGGGGGGACAGAGAGAGGGTAAGAGAGTGAGGGTAGAATTAAATAGAGAGAGAGAGCGGACAGAGAGAGGTTGAGAGAGAAGGAGAGGATAGAATTAAACAGAGAGAGAGGGGGGACAGTGAGAACTCGAGAGAGAGAGAAAGAGAGGTGATAGAATTAAACAGAGAGAGAGAGGGACAGAGAGTAGGCGAGAGAGAGAGAAGATAGAATTAAACAGAGAGAGAGAGGGTGACAGAGAGAGGGCGAGAGAGAGAGAGGATAGAATTAAACAGAGAGAAGGGGAGGACGGAGAGAGTGCGAGAGAGAGTGAGGATAGAATTAAACAGAGAGAGGGGGGAACAGAGAGAGGGTGAGAGAGAGAGAGAGAGAGGATAGAATTAAAAAGAGAGAGAGACAGGGGTAAGACAGAGGGCGAGAGAGAGAGGGGATTGAATTACACAGACAGAGGGGACAGAGAGAGGGTGAGAGAGAGAGAGGATAGAATTAAACAGAGAGAGAGAGGGGGGACAGAGAGAGGGTGAGAAAGAGAGAGGATAGAATTAAACAGAGAGAGAGAGGGGGGACAGAGAGAGGGCGAGAGAGAGAGAGGATAGAATTAAACAGAGAGAGAGGGGGGGAACAGAGATAGGGTGAGAGAGAGAGGACAGAATGAAATGGGGGGGGGAACAGTGAGAGGGCGACAGAGAGAGAGGATAGAATTAAACAGAGAGAGGGTGTGGGGGACAAAGATAGGGCGAGAGAGTGAGAGGACAGAATTAAACAGAGAAAGGGGGGGAACAGAGAGAGGGCGAGAGAGAGCGAGGATAGAATTAAACAGAGGGAGAGAGAGGGGACAGAGAGAGGGTGAGACAGGGAGAAGGTACAATTAAACAGAGAGAGAGATGGGGGACAGAGAGAGGGTGAGAAAGAGAGAGAGAGGATAGAATTAAACAGAGAGAGAGGGGACAGAGAGAGGGTGAGAGAGAGAGAGGATAGAATTAAACAGAGAGAGAGAGAGGGGACAGTGAGAACTCGAGAGAGAGAGAAAGAGAGGTGATAGAATTAAACAGAGAGAGAGGGGACAGAGAGAGGGCGAGAGAGAGAGAGAGGATAGAATTAAACAGAGAGAGAGGGGGGACAGAGAGAGGGCGAGAGAGAGAGGATAGAATTAAACAGAGAGAGAGGGGGGACAGAGAGAGGGTGAGAGAGAGAGAGGATAGAATTAAAAAGAGAGAGAGGCGACAGAGAGAGTGTGAGAGAGAGAGAGAGGATAAAATTAGACAGAGAGAGAGAGGTGACATAGACAGGGTGAGAGACTGAGAGCTGATAGAATTAAACAGATAGAGAGGGGGGACAGAGAGAGGGCGAGAGAGAGAGAGGATATAATTAAAGAGAGAGGGGGGACAGAGAGAGGGGGAGAGAGAGAGAATAGAATAAAACAGAGAGAGAGAGGGGACAGAGAGAGGGTGAGAGAGAGAGAGGATAGAATTACACAGAGAGAGAGGGGACAGAGAGAGCGTGAGAGAGAGAGGATAGAATTAAACAGAGAGAGGGAGGGCAGAGAGAGGGCGAGAGAGAGAGAGGATAGAATTAAACAGAGAGAGAGAGAGAGAGAGATGGGCGACGGAGAAAGGGCGAGAGAGAAAGAGAGGAGAGAATTAAACAGAGAGAGAAAGGGGGAACAGAGAGAGATCGAGAGAGAGAGAGGATAGAAATAAAAAGAGAGAGAGGGGGGGGACCGAGAGGGCTCGAGAGAGAAGGAGAGGATAGAATTAAACAGAGAGAGAGGGGACAGAGAGAGGGTGAGAGAGAGCGAGGATAGAATTAAACAGAGAGAGAGGGGACAGAGAGAGGGCGAGAGAGAGAGAATAGAATTAAACAAAGAGAGAGAGGGGACAGAGAGACGGTGAGAGAGGGGAAAGAATTAAACAGAGAGAGAGGGCGGACAGAGAGAGGGTGAGAGAGAGAGAGAGAGGGTAGAATTAAACAGAGAGAGAGGGGGGACAGAGAGAGGGTGAGAGAGAGAGAGGATATAATTAAAGAGAGAGGGGGGGACAGAGAGAGGGCGAGAGAGAGAGAGAGGATATAATTAAAGAGAGAGAGGGGGGGACAGAGAGAGGGGGAGAGAGAGAGGATAGAATTAAACAGAGAGAGAGGGGACAGAGAGAGGGCGAGAGAGAGAGAATAGAATTAAACAAAGAGAGAGAGGGGACAGAGAGAGAGAGGATAGAATTAAACAGAGAGAGAGAGGGGGGACAGAGAGAGGGTGAGAGAGAGAGAGAGGATAGAATTAAACAGAGAGAGGGGGAGGACAGAGAGAGGGCGAGAGAGAGAGAGAGGATAGAATTAAACAGAGAGAGAGGGGGGACAGAGAGAGGGCGAGAGAGAGTGAGAGAGAGGGGAGAATTCAACAGAGAGAGAGGGGGGACAGAGAGAGGGTGAGAGAGAGGATAGAATTAAATAGAGAGAGAGAGGGGACAGAGAGAGAGCTAGAGAGAGAGAGGATAGAATTAAACAGAGAGAGAGAGGGGACAGAGAGAGGGTGAGAGAGAGAGGATAGAATTAAACAGAGAGAGAGGGGGGACGGAGAGAGAACGAGAGAGAGAGGATAGAATGAAACAGAGAGAGAGGGGACAGAGAGAGGGGGAGAGAGAGAGAGGATAGAATTAAAAAGAGAGAGAGGCGACAGAGAGAGAGAATAGAATTAAACAGAGAGAGAGGGGAGACAGAGAGAGGGCGAGAGAGAGAGAGGATAGAATTAAAAAGAGAGAGAGGCGACAGAGAGAGTGTGAGAGAGAGAGATGGAGGATAGAATTAAACAGAGAGAGAGAGGGGGTACAGAGAAAGGGCGAGAGCGAGAGAGAATAGAATTACACAGAGAGACAGAGGGGACAAAGAGAGGGGACAGAGAGAGGGCGAGAGAGTGAGGGTCGAATTAAACAGAGGGAGGGGACAGAGAGAGGGTGAGAGAGAGAGAGGATAGAATTAAACAGAGAGAGAGAGGGGGGACAGAGAGAGGGCGAGAGAGAGAGAGGATAGAATTAAACAGAGAGAGAGGGGGGACAGAGAGAGGGTGAGAGAGAGAGAGGATAGAATTAAACAGAGAGAGGGGGCGACAGAGAGAGGGCGAGAGAGAGAGAGGATAGAATTAAACAGAGAGCGAGGGGACAGAGAGAGGGTGAGAGAGAGAGAGGATAGAATTAAACAGAGAGAGAGAGGGGGACAGAGAGAGGGCGAGAGAGAGAGGATAGAATTAAACAGAGAGAGGGGGGGGACAGAGAGAGGGCGAGAGAGAGAGAGGATAGAATTAAACAAAGAGAGAGGGGGGACAGAGAGAGGGTGAGAGAGAGAGAGGATAGAATTAAACAGAGAGAGAGGGGGGACAGAGAGAGGGTGAGAGAGAGAGGATAGAATTAAACAGAGAGAGAGGGGAGACAGAGAGAGTGCGAGAGAGAGGATAGAATTAAACAGAGAGAAGGAGGACAGACGAGGGCGAGAAAGAGAGAGAGAGGATAGAATTAAACAGAGAGAGAGGGGACAGAGAGAGGGTGCGAGAGAGAGAGGATAGAATTAAACAGAGAGAGAGAGAGGGGACAGTGAGAACTCGAGAGAGAGAGAGAGAGAGAGAGAGGTGATAGAATTAAACAGAGAGAGAGGGGACAGAGAGAGGGCGAGAGAGAGAGAGGATAGAATTAAACAGAGAGACAGAGGGGGGACAGAGAGAGGGCGAGAGAGAGAGGATAGAATTAAACAGAGAGAGAGAGGGGAGATAGAGAGAGGGTGAGAGAGAGAGAGGATAGAATTATATAGAGAGAGAGAGGGGACAGAGAGAGAGCTAGAGAGAGAGAGGATAGAATTAAACAGAGAGAGAGAGGGGACAGAGAGAGGGTGAGAGAGAGAGGATAGAATTAAACAGAGAGAGAGGGGGACGGAGAGAGAACGAGAGAGAGAGGATAGAATGAAACAGAGAGAGAGGGGACAGAGAGAGGGGGAGAGAGAGAGAGAGGATAGAATTAAATAGAAAGAGAGAGGCGAAAGAGAGAGAGAGAGAATAGAATTAAACAGAGAGAGAGGGGGGGACAGAGAGAGGGCGAGAGAGAGAGAGGATAGAATTAAAAAGAGAGAGAGGCGACAGAGAGAGTGTGAGAGAGAGAGGGGGGATAGAATTAAACAGAGAGAGAGAGGGGGGACAGAGAAAGGGCGAGAGCGAGAGAGAATAGAATTACAAGAGAGACAGAGGGGACAGAGAGAGGGCGAGAGAGTGAGGGTCGAATTAAAAAGAGGGAGGGGACAGAGAGAGGGTGAGAGAGAGAGAGAGGATAGAATTAAACAGAGAGAGAGGGGGGACACAGAGAGGGCAAGAGAGAGAGAGGATAGAATGAAACGGGGGGGGAACAGTGAGAGGGCGAGAGAGAGGATAGAATTAAACAGAGAGAAGGGGAGGACAGAGAGAGAGCGAGAGAGAGAGAGGATAGAATTAAACAGAGGGGGGGGGACAGAGAGAGGGCGAGAGAGTGAGGGTAGAATTAAACAGAGAGAGAGAGCGGACAGAGAGAGGTTGAGAGAGAGAGAGAGGATAGAATTAAACAGAGAGAGAGGGGGGACAGTGAGAACTCGAGAGAGAGAGAAAGAGAGGTGATAGAATTAAACAGAGAGAGAGAGGGACAGAGAGAGGGCGAGAGAGAGAGAAGATAGAATTAAACAGAGAGAGAGAGGGTGACAGAGAGAGGGCGAGAGAGAGAGAGGATAGAATTAAACAGAGAGAAGGGGAGGACGGAGAGAGGGCGAGAGAGAGTGAGGATAGAATTAAACAGAGAGAGAGGGGACAGAGAGAGGGTGAGAGAGAGAGAGAGAGAGAGAGGATAGAATTAAACAGACAGAGAGACAGGGGTAAGACAGAGGGCGAGAGAGAGAGGGGATTGAATTACACAGACAGAGGGGACAGAGAGAGGGTGAGAGAGAGAGAGGATAGAATTAAACAGAGAGCGAGGGGACAGAGAGAGGGTGAGAGAGAGAGAGGATAGAATTAAACAGAGAGAGAGAGGGGGGACAGAGAGAGGGCGAGAGAGAGAGGATAGAATTAAACAGAGAGAGAGAGGGGGGACAGAGAGAGGGTGAGAGAGAGAGGATAGAATTAAACAGAGAGAGAGGGGGGGAACAGAGAGAGGGTGAGAGAGAGAGGACAGAATGAAACGGGGGGGGGAAACAGTGAGAGGGCGACAGAGAGAGAGAGGATAGAATTAAACAGAGAGAGGGAGTGGGGGACAAAGATAGGGCGAGAGAGTGAGAGGACAGAATTAAACAGAGAAAGGGGGGGAACAGAGAGAGGGCGAGAGAGAGAGGATAGAATTAAACAGAGAGAGAGGGGACAGAGAGAGGGCGAGAGAGAGAGAATAGAATTAAACAAAGAGAGAGAGGGGACAGAGAGACGGTGAGAGAGGGGAAAGAATTAAACAGAGAGAGAGGGCGGACAGAGAGAGGGTGTGAGAGAGAGAGAGAGGGTAGAATTAAACAGAGAGAGAGGGGGGACAGAGAGAGGGTGAGAGAGAGAGAGGATATAATTAAAGAGAGAGGGGGGGACAGAGAGAGGGCGAGAGAGAGAGAGAGGATATAATTAAAGAGAGAGAGGGGGGGACAGAGAGAGGGGGAGAGAGAGAGAGGATAGAATTAAAAAGAGAGAGAGGCGACAGAGAGAGTGTGAGAGAGAGAGGGAGGATAGAATTAAACAGAGAGAGAGGGGGGACAGAGAGAGGGCGAGAGAGAATGAGAGAGAGGGGAGAATTCAACAGAGAGAGAGGGGGGACAGAGAGAGGGTGAGACAGAGGATAGAATTAAATAGAGAGAGAGAGGGGACAGAGAGAGAGCTAAAGAGAGAGAGGATAGAATTAAACAGAGAGAGAGAGGGGACAGAGAGAGGGTGAGAGAGAGAGGATAGAATTAAACAGAGAGAGAGGGGGGACGGAGAGAGAACGAGAGAGAGAGGATAGAATGAAACAGAGAGAGAGGGGACAGAGAGAGGGGGAGAGAGAGAGTATAGAATTAAACAGAGAGAGGGGGTACAGAGAGAGGGTGAGAGAGAGAGAGGATAGAATTAAAAAGAGAGAGAGGCGACAGAGAGAGAGAATAGAATTAAACAGAGAGAGAGGGGAGACAGAGAGATGGCGAGAGAGAGAGAGGATAGAATTAAAAAGAGAGAGAGGCGACAGAGAGAGTGTGAGAGAGAGAGGGAGGATAGAATTAAACAGAGAGAGAGAGGGGGTACAGAGAAAGGGCGAGAGCGAGAGAGAATAGAATTACACAGAGAGACAGAGGGGACAAAGAGAGGGGACAGAGAGAGGGCGAGAGAGTGAGGGTCGAATTAAACAGAGGGAGGGGACAGAGAGAGGGTGAGAGAGAGAGAGGATAGAATTAAACAGAGAGAGAGAGGGGGGACAGAGAGAGGGCGAGAGAGAGAGGTTAGAATTAAACAGAGAGAGAGGGGGAACAGAGAGAGGGCGAGAGAGAGAGAGGATAGAATTAAACAGAGAGAGAGGGGGGACAGAGAGAGGGTGAGAGAGAGAGAGGATAGAATTAAACAGAGAGAGGGGGGGGACAGAGAGAGGGCGAGAGAGAGAGAGGATAGAATTAAACAGAGAGCGAGGGGACAGAGAGAGGGTGAGAGAGAGAGAGGATAGAATTAAACAGAGAGAGAGAGGGGGGACAGAGAGAGGGCGAGAGAGAGAGGATAGAATTAAACAGAGAGAGAGGGGGGACAGAGAGAGGGCGAGAGAGAGAGAGGATAGAATTAAACAGAGAGAGAGGGGGGACAGAGAGAGGGTGAGAGAGAGAGGATAGAATTAAACAGAGAGAGAGAGGGGGGACAGAGAGAGGGCGAGAGAGAGAGGATAGAATTAAACAGAGAGAGAGGGGGGACAGAGAGAGGGCGAGAGAGAGAGAGGATAGAATTAAACAGAGAGAGAGGGGGGACAGAGAGAGGGTGAGAGAGAGAGGATAGAATTAAACAGAGAGAGAGGGGAGACAGAGAGAGTGCGAGAGAGAGGATAGAATTAAACAGAGAGAAGGAGGACAGACGAGGACGAGAAAGAGAGAGAGAGGATAGAATTAAACAGAGAGAGAGGGGACAGAGAGAGGGTGAGAGAGAGAGAGGATAGAATTAAACAGAGAGAGAGAGAGGGGACAGTGAGAACTCGAGAGAGAGAGAGAGAGGTGATAGAATTAAACAGAGAGAGAGGGGACAGAGAGAGGGCGAGAGAGAGAGAGAGGATAGAATTAAACAGAGAGACAGAGGGGGGACAGAGAGAGGGCGAGAGAGAGAGAAGATAGAATAAAACAGAGAGAGAGAGGGGGACAGAGAGAGGGTGAGAGAGAGAGAGAGGATAGAATTAAAAAGAGAAATAGGCGACAGAGAGAGTGTGACAGAGAGAGAGAGGATAAAATTAGACAGAGAGAGAGAGGTGACATAGACAGGGTGAGAGACTGAGAGCTGATAGAATTAAACAGATAGAGAGGGGGGACAGAGAGAGGGTGAGAGAGAGGGAGGATAGAATTAAACAGAGAGAGAAAGGGGGGACAGAGAGAGGGTGAGAGAGAGGGAGGATAGAATTAAACAGAGAGAGAAAGGGGGGACAGAGAGACGGTGAGAGAGAGGGAGAATATAATTAAAGAGAGAGGGGGGGACAGAGAGAGGGGGAGAGTGAGAGAATAGAATAAAACAGAGAGAGAGGGAACAGAGAGAGGGTGAGAGAGAGAGAGGATAGAATTACACAGAGAGAGAGGGGACAGAGAGAGCGTGAGAGAGAGATAGGATAAAATTAAACAGAGAGAGAGGGGGGACAGAGAGATGGCGAGAGAGAGAGAGGATAGAATTAAACAGAGAGAGGGAGGGCAGAGAGAGGGCGAGAGAGAGACGATAGAATTAAACAGAGAGAGAGAGAGAGAGATGGGCGACGGAGAAAGGGCGAGTGAGAGAGAGAGGAGAGAATTAAACAGAGAGAGAAAGGGGGAACAGAGAGAGATCGAGAGAGAGAGAGAGAGAGAGGATAGAAATAAAAAGAGAGAGAGAGAGGGGGGACCGAGAGGGCTCGAGAGAGAAGGAGAGGATAGAATTAAACAGAGAGAGGGAGGGGACAGAGAGAGGGTGAGAGAGAGAGAAGATAGAATTAAACAGAGAGAGAGGGGACAGAGAGAGGGCGAGAGAGAGAGAATAGAATTAAACAGAGAGTGAGGGGGGACAGAGAGAGGGCGAGAGAGAGAGAGGATATAATTAAAGAGAGAGGGGGGACAGAGAGAGGGGGAGAGAGAGAGAATAGAATAAAACAGAGAGAGAGAGGGGACAGAGAGAGGGTGAGAGAGAGAGAGGATAGAATTACACAGAGAGAGAGGGGACAGAGAGAGCGTGAGAGAGAGATAGGATAAAATTAAACAGAGAGAGAGGGGGGACAGAGAGATGGCGAGAGAGAGAGAGGATAGAATTAAACAGAGAGAGGGAGGGCAGAGAGAGGGCGAGAGAGAGAGAGAGGATAGAATTAAACAGAGAGAGAGAGAGAGAGAGATGGGCGAAGGAGAAAGGGAGAGAGAGAGAGGAGAGAATTAAACAGAGAGAGAAAGGGGGAACAGAGAGAGATCGAGAGAGAGAGAGAGAGAGGATAGAAATAAAAAGAGAGAGAGAGGGGGGACCGAGAGGGCTCGAGAGAGAAGGAGAGGATAGAATTAAACAGAGAGAGAGGGGACAGAGAGAGGGCGAGAGAGAGAGAATAGAATTAAACAAAGAGAGAGAGGGGGACAGAGAGACGGTGAGAGAGGGGAAAGAATTAAACAGAGAGAGAGGGCGGACAGAGAGAGGGTGAGAGAGAGAGAGAGAGAGGGTAGAATTAAACAGAGAGAGAGGGGGGACAGAGAGAGGGTGAGAGAGAGAGAGGATAGAATTAAACAGAGAGAGGGGGGGACAGAGAGAGGGTGAGAGAGAGAGAGGATATAATTAAAGAGAGAGGGGGGGACAGAGAGAGGGCGAGAGAGAGAGAGGATATAATTAAAGAGAGAGAGGGGGGGACAGAGAGAGGGGGAGAGAGAGAGAGGGATAGAATTAAACAGAGAGAGAGGGGACAGAGAGAGGGCGAGAGAGAGAGAATAGAATTAAACAAAGAGAGAGAGGGGGACAGAGAGAGGGTGAGAGAGAGAGAGAGAGGATAGAATTAAACAGAGAGAGGGGGAGGACAGAGAGAGGGCGAGGGAGTGACAGGATAGAATTAAACAGAGAGACGGGGGGGGGGGGGGGACAGAGAGAGGGTGAGAGAGAGTGAGGATAGAATTAAACAGAGAGAGAGGGGGGACAGAGAGAGGATGTGAGAGAGGATAGTAAATAGAGAGAGAGAGGGGACAGAGAGAGAGCTAGAGAGAGAGAGGATAGAATTAAACAGAGAGAGAGAGGGGACAGAGAGAGGATGAGAGAGAGAGGATAGAATTAAACAGAGAGAGAGGGGGGACAGAGAGAGAACGAGAGAGAGAGGATAGAATGAAACAGAGAGAGAGAGGGGGACAGAGAGAGAGAGGATAGAATTAAACAGAGAGAGAGAGGGGGGACAGAGAGAGGGTGAGAGAGAGAGAGAGAGGATAGAATTAAACAGAGAGAGGGGGAGGACAGAGAGAGGGTGAGAGAGAGAGGATAGAATTAAACAGAGAGAGAGGGGGGACGGAGAGAGAACGAGAGAGAGAGGATAGAATGAAACAGAGAGAGAGGGGACAGAGAGAGGGGGAGAGAGAGAGAGAGTATAGAATTAAACAGAGAGAGGGGGTACAGAGAGAGGGTGAGAGAGAGAGAGGATAGAATTAAAAAGAGAGAGAGGCGACAGAGAGAGAGAATAGAATTAAACAGAGAGAGAGGGGAGACAGAGAGAGGGCGAGAGAGAGAGAGGATAGAATTAAAAAGAGAGAGAGGCGACAGAGAGAGTGTGAGAGAGAGAGGGGGGATAGAATTAAACAGAGAGAGAGAGGGGGTACAGAGAAAGGGCGAGAGCGAGAGAGAATAGAATTACACAGAGAGACAGAGGGGACAAAGAGAGGGGACAGAGAGAGGGCGAGAGAGTGAGGGTCGAATTAAACAGAGGGAGGGGACAGAGAGAGGGTGAGAGAGAGAGAGGATAGAATTAAACAGAGAGAGAGAGGGGGGACAGAGAGAGGGCGAGAGAGAGAGGATAGAATTAAACAGAGAGAGAGGGGGGACAGAGAGAGTGCGAGAGAGAGAGGATAGAATTAAACAGAGAGAGAGGGGGAACAGAGAGAGGGCGAGAGAGAGAGAGGATAGAATTAAACAGAGAGAGAGGGGGGACAGAGAGAGGGTGAGAGAGAGAGAGGATAGAATTAAACAGAGAGAGGGGGGGACAGAGAGAGGGCGAGAGAGAGAGAGGATAGAAATTAAACAGAGAGCGAGGGGACAGAGAGAGGGTGAGAGAGAGAGTGGATAGAATTAAACAGAGAGAGAGAGGGGGGACAGAGAGAGGGCGAGAGAGAGAGGATAGAATTAAACAGAGAGAGAGGGGGGACAGAGAGAGGGCGAGAGAGAGAGAGGATAGAATTAAACAAAGAGAGAGGGGGGACAGAGAGAGGGTGAGAGAGAGAGGATAGAATTAAACAGAGAGAGAGGGGGGACAGAGAGAGGGTGAGAGAGAGAGGATAGAATTAAACAGAGAGAGAGGGGAGACAGAGAGAGTGCGAGAGAGAGGATAGAATTAAACAGAGAGAAGGAGGACAGACGAGGGCGAGAAAGAGAGAGAGAGGATAGAATTAAACAGAGAGAGAGGGGACAGAGAGAGGGTGCGAGAGAGAGGATAGAATTAAACAGAGAGAGAGGGGACAGAGAGAGGGTGAGAGAGAGAGAGGATAGAATTAAACAGAGAGAGAGGGGGGACAGAGAGAGGGCGAGAGAGAGAGGATAGAATTAAACAGAGAGAGGGGGGACACAGAGAGGGTGCGAGAGAGAGGATAGAATTAAACAGAGAGAGGGGGGACACAGAGAGGGCGAGAGAGAGAGGATAGAATTAAACAGAGAGAGAGGGGACAGAGAGAGGGTGAGAGAGAGAGAGGATAGAATTAAACAGAGAGAGAGAGAGAGGACAGTGAGAACTCGAGAGAGAGAGAGAGAGAGAGAGAGGTGATAGAATTAAACAGAGAGAGAGGGGACAGAGAGAGGGCGAGAGAGAGAGAGGATAGAATTAAACAGAGAGAGAGGGGGGACAGAGAGAGGGCGAGAGAGAGAGAGGATATAATTAAAGAGAGAGGGGGGACAGAGAGAGGGGGAGAGAGAGAGAATAGAATAAAACAGAGAGAGAGAGGGGACAGAGAGAGGGTGAGAGAGAGAGAGGATAGAATTACACAGAGAGAGAGGGGACAGAGAGAGCGTGAGAGAGAGATAGGATAAAATTAAACAGAGAGAGAGGGGGGACAGAGAGATGGCGAGAGAGAGAGAGGATAGAATTAAACAAAGAGAGGGAGGGCAGAGAGAGGGTGAGAGAGAGAGGGTAGAATTAAACAGAGAGAGAGAGCGGACAGAGAGAGTGTGAGAGAGAGAGAGAGGATAGAATTAGACAGAGAGAGAGGGGGGACAGAGAGAGGGCGAGAGAGAGAGAGGATAGAATTAAACAGAGAGAGAGGGGGGACAGAGAGAGGGTGAAAGAGAGAGAGGATAGAATTAAACAGAGAGGGGGGGGACAGAGAGAGGGCGAGAGAGAGAGAGGATAGAATTAAACAGAGAGCGAGGGGACAGAGAGAGGGTGAGAGAGAGAGAGGATAGAATTAAACAGAGAGAGAGGGGGGACAGAGAGAGGGCGAGAGAGAGAGGATAGAATTAAACAGAGAGAGAGGGGGGACAGAGAGAGGGCGAGAGAGTGAGGGTAGAATTAAACAGAGAGAGAGGGGGGACAGAGAGAGACCGAGAGAGAGAGAGAGGATAGAATTAAACAGAGAGAGAGAGAGGGGACAGTGAGAACTCGAGAGAGAGAGAGAGAGAGAGGTGATAGAATTAAACAGAGAGAAAGGGGACAGAGAGAGGGTGAGAGAGAGAGAGGATAGAATTAAACAGAGAGAGAGGGGGGACAGAGAGAGGGTGAGAGAGAGAGAGGATAGAATTAAACAGAGAGACAGAGGGGGGACAGAGAGAGGGTGAGAGAGAGAGAGGATAGAATTAAACAGAGGGAGAGAGAGGGGACAGAGAGAGGGTGAGACAGGGAGAAGGTACAATTAAACAGAGAGAGAGATGGGGGACAGAGAGAGGGTGAGAAAGAGAGAGAGAGGATAGAATTAAACAGAGAGGGTGGAGACAGAGAGAGGGTGAGAGAGACAGAGGATAGAATTAAACAGAGAGAAGGAGGACAGACGAGGGCGAGAAAGAGAGAGAGAGGATAGAATTAAACAGAGAGAGAGAGAGGGGACAGTGAGAACTCGAGAGAGAGAGAGAGAGAGAGGTGATAGAATTAAACAGAGAGAGAGGGGACAGAGAGAGGGCGAGAGAGAGAGAGAGGATAGAATTAAACAGAGAGACAGAGGGGGGACAGAGAGAGGGCGAGAGAGAGAGAAGATAGAATTAAACAGAGAGAGAGAGGGGGACAGAGAGAGGGTGCGAGAGAGAGAGGATAGAATTAAAAAGAGAAATAGGCGACAGAGAGAGTGTGAGAGAGAGAGAGAGGATAAAATTAGACAGAGAGAGAGAGGTGACATAGACAGGGTGAGAGACTGAGAGCTGATAGAATTAAACAGATAGAGAGGGGGGACAGAGAGAGGGTGAGAGAGAGGGAGGATAGAATTAAACAGAGAGAGAAAGGGGGGACAGAGAGAGGGTGAGAGAGAGGGAGGATAGAATTAAACAGAGAGAGAAAGGGGGGACAGAGAGACGGTGAGAGAGAGGGAGGATATAATTAAAGAGAGAGGGGGGGACAGAGAGAGGGGGAGAGTGAGAGAATAGAATAAAACAGAGAGAGAGGGGACAGAGAGAGGGTGAGAGAGAGAGAGGATAGAATTACACAGAGAGAGAGGGGACAGAGAGAGCGTGAGAGAGAGATAGGATAAAATTAAACAGAGAGAGAGGGGGGACAGAGAGATGGCGAGAGAGAGAGAGGATAGAATTAAACAGAGAGAGGGAGGGCAGAGAGAGGGCGAGAGAGAGAGAGGATAGAATTAAACAGAGAGAGAGAGAGAGAGATGGGCGACGGAGAAAGGGCGAGTGAGAGAGAGAGGAGAGAATTAAACAGAGAGAGAAAGGGGGAACAGAGAGAGATCGAGAGAGAGAGAGAGAGAGGATAGAAATAAAAAGAGAGAGAGAGAGGGGGGACCGAGAGGGCTCGAGAGAGAAGGAGAGGATAGAATTAAACAGAGAGAGGGAGGGGACAGAGAGAGGGTGAGAGAGAGAGAAGATAGAATTAAACAGAGAGAGAGGGGACAGAGAGAGGGCGAGAGAGAGAGAATAGAATTAAACAAAGAGAGAGAGGGGACAGAGAGACGGTGAGAGAGGGTATAGAATTAAACAGAGAGTGAGGGGGGACAGAGAGAGGGCGAGAGAGAGAGAGGATATAATTAAAGAGAGAGGGGGGGACAGAGAGAGGGTGAGAGAGAGCGAGGATAGAATTAAACAGAGAGAGAGGGGACAGAGAGAGGGCGAGAGAGAGAGAATAGAATTAAACAAAGAGAGAGAGGGGACAGAGAGACGGTGAGAGAGGGGAAAGAATTAAACAGAGAGAGAGGGCGGACAGAGAGAGGGTGAGAGAGAGAGAGAGAGAGGGTAGAATTAAACAGAGAGAGAGGGGGGACAGAGAGAGGGTGAGAGAGAGAGAGGATAGAATTAAACAGAGAGAGGGGGGGGACAGAGAGAGGGTGAGAGAGAGAGAGGATATAATTAAAGAGAGAGGGGGGGACAGAGAGAGGGCGAGAGAGAGAGAGAGGATATAATTAAAGAGAGAGAGGGGGGGACAGAGAGAGGGAGAGAGAGAGAGGATAGAATTAAACAGAGAGAGAGGGGACAGAGAGAGGGCGAGAGAGAGAGAATAGAATTAAACAAAGAGAGAGAGGGGACAGAGAGAGAGAGGATAGAATTAAACAGAGAGAGAGAGGGGGGACAGAGAGAGGGTGAGAGAGAGAGAGAGAGGATAGAATTAAACAGAGAGAGGGGGAGGACAGAGAGAGGGCGAGGGAGTGAGAGGATAGAATTAAACAGAGAGACGGGGGGGGTGGGGGACAGAGAGAGGGTGAGAGAGAGTGAGGATAGAATTAAATAGAGAGAGAGAGGGGACAGAGAGAGAGCTAGAGAGAGAGAGGATAGAATTAAACAGAGAGAGAGAGGGGACAGAGAGAGGATGAGAGAGAGAGGATAGAATTAAACAGAGAGAGAGGGGGGACGGAGAGAGAACGAGAGAGAGAGGATAGAATGAAACAGAGAGAGAGGGGACAGAGAGAGGGGGAGAGAGAGAGAGAGTATAGAATTAAACAGAGAGAGGGGGTACAGAGAGAGGGTGAGAGAGAGAGAGGATAGAATTAAAAAGAGAGAGAGGCGACAGAGAGAGAGAATAGAATTAAACAGAGAGAGAGGGGAGACAGAGAGAGGGCGAGAGAGAGAGAGGATAGAATTAAAAAGAGAGAGAGGCGACAGAGAGAGTGTGAGAGAGAGAGGGGGGATAGAATTAAACAGAGAGAGAGAGGGGGTACAGAGAAAGGGCGAGAGCGAGAGAGAATAGAATTACACAGAGAGACAGAGGGGACAAAGAGAGGGGACAGAGAGAGGGCGAGAGAGTGAGGGTCGAATTAAACAGAGGGAGGGGACAGAGAGAGGGTGAGAGAGAGAGAGGATAGAATTAAACAGAGAGAGAGAGGGGGGACAGAGAGAGGGCGAGAGAGAGAGGATAGAATTAAACAGAGAGAGAGGGGGGACAGAGAGAGGGCGAGAGAGAGAGGATAGAATTAAACAGAGAGAGGGGGGACAGAGAGAGGGTGAGAGAGAGAGAGGATAGAATTAAACAGAGAGAGGGGGGGACAGAGAGAGGGCGAGAGAGAGAGAGGATAGAATTAAACAGAGAGCGAGGGGACAGAGAGAGGGAGGGAGAGAGAGAGGATAGAATTAAACAAAGAGAGAGGGGGGACAGAGAGAGGGTGAGAGAGAGAGGATAGAATTAAACAGAGAGAGAGGGGGGACAGAGAGAGGGTGAGAGAGAGAGGATAGAATTAAACAGAGAGAGAGGGGAGACAGAGAGAGTGCGAGAGAGAGGATAGAATTAAACAGAGAGAAGGAGGACAGACGAGGGCGAGAAAGAGAGAGAGAGGATAGAATTAAACAGAGAGAGAGGGGACAGAGAAAGGGTGAGAGAGAGAGAGGATAGAATTAAACAGAGAGAGAGAGAGAGGACAGTGAGAACTCGAGAGAGAGAGAGAGAGAGAGAGAGAGGTGATATAATTAAAGAGAGAGGGGGGACAGAGAGAGGGGGAGAGAGAGAGAATAGAATAAAACAGAGAGAGAGAGGGGACAGAGAGAGGGTGAGAGAGAGAGAGGATAGAATTACACAGAGAGAGAGGGGACAGAGAGAGCGTGAGAGAGAGATAGGATAAAATTAAACAGAGAGAGAGGGGGGACAGAGAGATGGCGAGAGAGAGAGAGGATAGAATTAAACAAAGAGAGGGAGGGCAGAGAGAGGGTGAGAGAGAGAGGGTAGAATTAAACAGAGAGAGAGAGCGGACAGAGAGAGTGTGAGAGAGAGAGAGAGGATAGAATTAGACAGAGAGAGAGAGGTGACATAGACAGGGTGAGAGACTGAGAGCTGATACAATTAAACAGATAGAGAGGGGGGACAGAGAGAGGGTGAGAGAGAGGGAGGATAGAATTAATCAGAGAGAGAAAGGGGGGACAGAGAGAGGGCGAGAGAGAGAGAGGATATAATTAAAGAGAGAGGGGGGGACAGAGAGAGGGGGAGAGAGAGAGAGGATATAATTAAAGAGAGAGAGAGGGGGGGGACAGAGAGAGGGCGAGAGAGAGAGACGATAGAATTAAACAGAGAGAGGGAGGGCAGAGAGAGGGCGAGAGAGAGAGAGGATAGAATTAAACAGAGAGAGAGAGGGGACAGAGAGAGGGTGAGAGAGAGAGAATAGAATTAAACAGAGAGAGAGAGGGGGGACAGAGAGAGGGTGAGAGAGAGAGAGAGAGAGAGGATAGAATTAAACAGAGAGAGGGGGAGGACAGAGAGAGGGCGAGAGAGAGTGAGGATAGAATTAAACAGAGAGAGAGGGGGGACAGAGAGAGGGCGAGAGAAAGTGAGAGAGAGGGGAGAATTCAACAGAGAGAGAGGGGGGACAGAGAGAGGGTGAGAGAGAGAGGATAGAATTAAATAGAGAGAGAGAGGGGACAGAGAGAGAGCTAGAGAGAGAGAGGATAGAATTAAACAGAGAGAGAGAGGGGACAGAGAGAGGGTGAGAGAGAGAGGATAGAATTAAACAGAGAGAGAGGGGGGACGGAGAGAGAACGAGAGAGAGATGATAGAATGAAACAGAGAGAGAGGGGGAGAGAGAGAGAGAGGATAGAATTAAATAGAAAGAGAGAGGTGACAGAGAGAGAGAGAGAATAGAATTAAACAGAGAGAGAGGGGGGGACAGAGAGAGGGCGAGAGAGAGAGAGGATAGAATTAAAAAGAGAGAGAGGCGACAGAGAGAGTGTGAGAGAGAGAGGGGGGATAGAATTAAACAGAGAGAGAGAGGGGGTACAGAGAAAGGGCGAGAGCGAGAGAGAATAGAATTACACAGAGAGACAGAGGGGACAAAGAGAGGGGACAGAGAGAGGGCGAGAGAGTGAGGGTCGAATTAAACAGAGGGAGGGGACAGAGAGAGGGTGAGAGAGAGAGAGGATAGAATTAAACAGAGAGAGGGGAGACAGAGAGAGGGCGAGAGAGAGAGAGAGGATAGAATTAAACAGAGAGAGGGGGGACACAGAGAGGGCAAGAGAGAGAGAGGATAGAATTAAACAGAGAGACAGAGGGGGGACAGAGAGAGGGCGAGAGAGAGAGAAGATAGAATTAAACAGAGAGAGAGAGGGGGACAGAGAGAGGGTGAGAGAGAGAGAGAGGATAGAATTAAAAAGAGAAATAGGCGACAGAGAGAGTGTGAGAGAGAGAGAGAGGATAAAATTAGACAGAGAGAGAGAGGTGACATAGACAGGGTGAGAGACTGAGAGCTGATAGAATTAAACAGATAGAGAGGGGGGACAGAGAGAGGGTGAGAGAGAGGGAGGATAGAATTAAACAGAGAGAGAAAGGGGGGACAGAGAGAGGGTGAGAGAGAGGGAGGATAGAATTAAACAGAGAGAGAAAGGGGGGACAGAGAGACGGTGAGAGAGAGGGAGGATATAATTAAAGAGAGAGGGGGGGACAGAGAGAGGGGGAGAGTGAGAGAATAGAATAAAACAGAGAGAGAGGGGACAGAGAGAGGGTGAGAGAGAGAGAGGATAGAATTACACAGAGAGAGAGGGGACAGAGAGAGCGTGAGAGAGAGATAGGATAAAATTAAACAGAGAGAGAGGGGGGACAGAGAGATGGCAAGAGAGAGAGAGAGGATAGAATTAAACAGAGAGAGGGAGGGCAGAGAGAGGGCGAGAGAGAGAGAGGATAGAATTAAACAGAGAGAGAGAGAGAGAGATGGGCGACGGAGAAAGGGCGAGTGAGAGAGAGAGGAGAGAATTAAACAGAGAGAGAAAGGGGGAACAGAGAGAGATCGAGAGAGAGAGAGAGAGAGGATAGAAATAAAAAGAGAGAGAGAGAGGGGGGACCGAGAGGGCTCGAGAGAGAAGGAGAGGATAGAATTAAACAGAGAGAGGGAGGGGACAGAGAGAGGGTGAGAGAGAGAGAAGATAGAATTAAACAGAGAGAGAGGGGACAGAGAGAGGGCGAGAGAGAGAGAATAGAATTAAACAAAGAGAGAGAGGGGACAGAGAGACGGTGAGAGAGGGTATAGAATTAAACAGAGAGTGAGGGGGGACAGAGAGAGGGCGAGAGAGAGAGAGGATATAATTAAAGAGAGAGGGGGGGACAGAGAGAGGGTGAGAGAGAGCGAGGATAGAATTAAACAGAGAGAGAGGGGACAGAGAGAGGGCGAGAGAGAGAGAATAGAATTAAACAAAGAGAGAGAGGGGACAGAGAGACGGTGAGAGAGGGGAAAGAATTAAACAGAGAGAGAGGGCGGACAGAGAGAGGGTGAGAGAGAGAGAGAGAGAGGGTAGAATTAAACAGAGAGAGAGGGGGGACAGAGAGAGGGTGAGAGAGAGAGAGGATAGAATTAAACAGAGAGAGGGGGGGGACAGAGAGAGGGTGAGAGAGAGAGAGGATATAATTAAAGAGAGAGGGGGGGACAGAGAGAGGGCGAGAGAGAGAGAGGATATCATTAAAGAGAGAGAGGGGGGGACAGAGAGAGGGGGAGAGAGAGAGAGGATAGAATTAAACAGAGAGAGAGGGGACAGAGAGAGGGCGAGAGAGAGAGAATAGAATTAAACAAAGAGAGAGAGGGGACAGAGAGAGAGAGGATAGAATTAAACAGAGAGAGAGAGGGGGGACAGAGAGAGGGTGAGAGAGAGAGAGAGAGGATAGAATTAAACAGAGAGAGGGGGAGGACAGAGAGAGGGCGAGGGAGTGAGAGGATAGAATTAAACAGAGAGACGGGGGGGGGGGGGACAGAGAGAGGGTGAGAGAGAGTGAGGATAGAATTAAACAGAGAGAGAGGGGGGACAGAGAGAGGATGTGAGAGAGGATAGAATTAAATAGAGAGAGAGAGGGGACAGAGAGAGAGCTAGAGAGAGAGAGGATAGAATTAAACAGAGAGAGAGAGGGGACAGAGAGAGGATGAGAGAGAGAGGATAGAATTAAACAGAGAGAGAGGGGGGACGGAGAGAGAATGAGAGAGAGAGGATAGAATGAAACAGAGAGAGAGGGGACAGAGAGAGGGGGAGAGAGAGAGAGAGTATAGAATTAAACAGAGAGAGGGGGTACAGAGAGAGGGTGAGAGAGAGAGAGGATAGAATTAAAAAGAGAGAGAGGCGACAGAGAGAGAGAATAGAATTAAACAGAGAGAGAGGGGAGACAGAGAGAGGGCGAGAGAGAGAGAGGATAGAATTAAAAAGAGAGAGAGGCGACAGAGAGAGTGTGAGAGAGAGAGGGGGGATAGAATTAAACAGAGAGAGAGAGGGGGTACAGAGAAAGGGCGAGAGCGAGAGAGAATAGAATTACACAGAGAGACAGAGGGGACAAAGAGAGGGGACAGAGAGAGGGCGAGAGAGTGAGGGTCGAATTAAACAGAGGGAGGGGACAGAGAGAGGGTGAGAGAGAGAGAGGATAGAATTAAACAGAGAGAGAGAGGGGGGACAGAGAGAGGGCGAGAGAGAGAGGATAGAATTAAACAGAGAGAGAGGGGGGACAGAGAGAGTGCGAGAGAGAGAGGATAGAATTAAACAGAGAGAGAGGGGGAACAGAGAGAGGGCGAGAGAGAGAGAGGATAGAATTAAACAGAGAGAGAGGGGGGACAGAGAGAGGGTGAGAGAGAGAGAGGATAGAATTAAACAGAGAGAGGGGGGGACAGAGAGAGGGCGAGAGAGAGAGAGGATAGAATTAAACAGAGAGCGAGGGGACAGAGAGAGGGTGAGAGAGAGAGTGGATAGAATTAAACAGAGAGAGAGAGGGGGGACAGAGAGAGGGCGAGAGAGAGAGGATAGAATTAAACAGAGAGAGAGGGGGGACAGAGAGAGGGCGAGAGAGAGAGAGGATAGAATTAAACAAAGAGAGAGGGGGGACAGAGAGAGGGTGAGAGAGAGAGGATAGAATTAAACAGAGAGAGAGGGGGGACAGAGAGAGGGTGAGAGAGAGAGGATAGAATTAAACAGAGAGAGAGGGGAGACAGAGAGAGTGCGAGAGAGAGGATAGAATTAAACAGAGAGAAGGAGGACAGACGAGGGCGAGAAAGAGAGAGAGAGGATAGAATTAAACAGAGAGAGAGGGGACAGAGAGAGGGTGCGAGAGAGAGGATAGAATTAAACAGAGAGAGAGGGGACAGAGAGAGGGTGAGAGAGAGAGAGGATAGAATTAAACAGAGAGAGAGTGGGGACAGAGAGAGGGCGAGAGAGAGAGGATAGAATTAAACAGAGAGAGGGGGGACACAGAGAGGGTGCGAGAGAGAGGATAGAATTAAACAGTGAGAGGGGGGACACAGAGAGGGCGAGAGAGAGAGGATAGAATTAAACAGAGAGAGAGGGGACAGAGAGAGGGTGAGAGAGAGAGAGGATAGAATTAAACAGAGAGAGAGAGAGAGGACAGTGAGAACTCGAGAGAGAGAGAGAGAGAGAGAGAGGTGATAGAATTAAACAGAGAGAGAGGGGACAGAGAGAGGGCGAGAGAGAGAGAGGATAGAATTAAACAGAGAGAGAGGGGGGACAGAGAGAGGGCGAGAGAGAGAGAGGATGTAATTAAAGAGAGAGGGGGGACAGAGAGAGGGGGAGAGAGAGAGAATAGAATAAAACAGAGAGAGAGAGGGGACAGAGAGAGGGTGAGAGAGAGAGAGGATAGAATTACACAGAGAGAGAGGGGACAGAGAGAGCGTGAGAGAGAGATAGGATAAAATTAAACAGAGAGAGAGGGGGGACAGAGAGATGGCGAGAGAGAGAGAGGATAGAATTAAACAAAGAGAGGGAGGGCAGAGAGAGGGTGAGAGAGAGAGGGTAGAATTAAACAGAGAGAGAGAGCGGACAGAGAGAGTGTGAGAGAGAGAGAGAGGATAGAATTAGACAGAGAGAGAGAGGTGACATAGACAGGGAGAGAGACTGAGAGCTGATACAATTAAACAGATAGAGAGGGGGGACAGAGAGAGGGTGAGAGAGAGGGAGGATAGAATTAATCAGAGAGAGAAAGGGGGGACAGAGAGAGGGCGAGAGAGAGAGAGGATATAATTAAAGAGAGAGGGGGGGACAGAGAGAGGGGGAGAGAGAGAGAGGATATAATTAAAGAGAGAGAGGGAGAGGGCAGAGAGAGGGCGAGAGAGAGAGAGGATAGAATTAAACAGAGAGAGGGAGGGGACAGAGAGAAGGTGAGAGAGAGAGAATAGAATTAAACAGAGAGAGAGAGGGGGGACAGAGAGAGGGTGAGAGAGAGACAGAGAGAGGATAGAATTAAACAGAGAGAGGGGGAGGACAGAGAGAGGGCGAGAGAGAGTGAGGATAGAATTAAACAGAGAGAGAGGGGGGACAGAGAGAGGGCGAGAGAAAGTGAGAGAGAGGGGAGAATTCAACAGAGAGAGAGGGGGGACAGAGAGAGGGTGAGAGAGAGGATAGAATTAAATAGAGAGAGAGAGGGGATAGAGAGAGAGCTAGAGAGAGAGAGGATAGAATTAAACAGAGAGAGAGAGGGGACAGAGAGAGGGTGAGAGAGAGAGGATAGAATTAAACAGAGAGAGAGGGGGGACGGAGAGAGAACGAGAGAGAGATGATAGAATGAAACAGAGAGAGAGGGGACAGAGAGAGGGGGAGAGAGAGAGAGAGGATAGAATTAAATAGAAAGAGAGAGGTGACAGAGAGAGAGAGAGAATAGAATTAAACAGAGAGAGAGGGGGGGACAGAGAGAGGGCGAGAGAGAGAGAGGATAGAATTAAAAAGAGAGAGAGGCGACAGAGAGAGTGTGAGAGAGAGAGGGGGGATAGAATTAAACAGAGAGAGAGAGGGGGTACAGAGAAAGGGCGAGAGCGAGAGAGAATAGAATTACACAGAGAGACAGAGGGGACAAAGAGAGGGGACAGAGAGAGGGCGAGAGAGTGAGGGTCGAATTAAACAGAGGGAGGGGACAGAGAGAGGGTGAGAGAGAGAGAGGATAGAATTAAACAGAGAGAGGGGAGACAGAGAGAGGGCGAGAGAGAGAGAGAGGATAGAATTAAACAGAGAGAGAGGGGGACACAGAGAGGGCAAGAGAGAGAGAGGATAGAATTAAACAGAGAGAGAGAGGGGGGACAGAGAGAGGGCGAGAGAGAGAGGATAGAATTAAACAGAGAGAGAGGGGGGACAGAGAGAGGGCGAGAGAGAGAGGATAGAATTAAACAGAGAGAGAGGGGGGACAGAGAGAGGGCGAGAGAGAGAGAGGATAGAATTAAACAGAGAGAGAGGGGGGACAGAGAGAGGGTGAAAGAGAGAGAGGATAGAATTAAACAGAGAGGGGGGGGACAGAGAGAGGGCGAGAGAGAGAGAGGATAGAATTAAACAGAGAGCGAGGGGACAGAGAGAGGGTGAGAGAGAGAGAGGATAGAATTAAACAGAGAGAGAGGGGGGACAGAGAGAGGGCGAGAGAGAGAGGATAGAATTAAACAGAGAGACAGAGGGGGGACAGAGAGAGGGCGAGAGAGAGAGAAGATAGAATTAAACAGAGAGAGAGAGGGGGACAGAGAGAGGGTGAGAGAGAGAGAGAGGATAGAATTAAAAAGAGAAATAGGCGACAGAGAGAGTGTGAGAGAGAGAGAGAGGATAAAATTAGACAGAGAGAGAGAGGTGACATAGACAGGGTGAGAGACTGAGAGCTGATAGAATTAAACAGATAGAGAGGGGGGACAGAGAGAGGGTGAGAGAGAGGGAGGATAGAATTAAACAGAGAGAGAAAGGGGGGACAGAGAGAGGGTGAGAGAGAGGGAGGATAGAATTAAACAGAGAGAGAAAGGGGGGACAGAGAGACGGTGAGAGAGAGGGAGGATATAATTAAAGAGAGAGGGGGGGACAGAGAGAGGGGGAGAGTGAGAGAATAGAATAAAACAGAGAGAGAGGGGACAGAGAGAGGGTGAGAGAGAGAGAGGATAGAATTACACAGAGAGAGAGGGGACAGAGAGAGCGTGAGAGAGAGATAGGATAAAATTAAACAGAGAGAGAGGGGGGACAGAGAGATGGCAAGAGAGAGAGAGAGGATAGAATTAAACAGAGAGAGGGAGGGCAGAGAGAGGGCGAGAGAGAGAGAGGATAGAATTAAACAGAGAGAGAGAGAGAGAGATGGGCGACGGAGAAAGGGCGAGTGAGAGAGAGAGGAGAGAATTAAACAGAGAGAGAAAGGGGGAACAGAGAGAGATCGAGAGAGAGAGAGAGAGAGGATAGAAATAAAAAGAGAGAGAGAGAGGGGGGACCGAGAGGGCTCGAGAGAGAAGGAGAGGATAGAATTAAACAGAGAGAGGGAGGGGACAGAGAGAGGGTGAGAGAGAGAGAAGATAGAATTAAACAGAGAGAGAGGGGACAGAGAGAGGGCGAGAGAGAGAGAATAGAATTAAACAAAGAGAGAGAGGGGACAGAGAGACGGTGAGAGAGGGTATAGAATTAAACAGAGAGTGAGGGGGGACAGAGAGAGGGCGAGAGAGAGAGAGGATATAATTAAAGAGAGAGGGGGGGACAGAGAGAGGGTGAGAGAGAGCGAGGATAGAATTAAACAGAGAGAGAGGGGACAGAGAGAGGGCGAGAGAGAGAGAATAGAATTAAACAAAGAGAGAGAGGGGACAGGGAGACGGTGAGAGAGGGGAAAGAATTAAACAGAGAGAGAGGGCGGACAGAGAGAGGGTGAGAGAGAGAGAGAGAGAGGGTAGAATTAAACAGAGAGAGAGGGGGGACAGAGAGAGGGTGAGAGAGAGAGAGAGGATAGAATTAAACAGAGAGAGGGGGGGGACAGAGAGAGGGTGAGAGAGAGAGAGAGGATATAATTAAAGAGAGAGGGGGGGACAGAGAGAGGGCGAGAGAGAGAGAGGATATCATTAAAGAGAGAGAGGGGGGGACAGAGAGAGGGGGAGAGAGAGAGAGGATAGAATTAAACAGAGAGAGAGGGGACAGAGAGAGGGCGAGAGAGAGAGAATAGAATTAAACAAAGAGAGAGAGGGGACAGAGAGAGAGAGGATAGAATTAAACAGAGAGAGAGAGGGGGGACAGAGAGAGGGTGAGAGAGAGAGAGAGAGGATAGAATTAAACAGAGAGAGGGGGAGGACAGAGAGAGGGCGAGGGAGTGAGAGGATAGAATTAAACAGAGAGACGGGGGGGGTGGGGGACAGAGAGAGGGTGAGAGAGAGTGAGGATAGAATTAAACAGAGAGAGAGGGGGGACAGAGAGAGGATGTGAGAGAGGATAGAATTAAATAGAGAGAGAGAGGGGACAGAGAGAGAGCTAGAGAGAGAGAGGATAGAATTAAACAGAGAGAGAGAGGGGACAGAGAGAGGATGAGAGAGAGAGGATAGAATTAAACAGAGAGAGAGGGGGGACGGAGAGAGAACGAGAGAGAGAGGATAGAATGAAACAGAGAGAGAGGGGACAGAGAGAGGGGGAGAGAGAGAGAGAGTATAGAATTAAACAGAGAGAGGGGGTACAGAGAGAGGGTGAGAGAGAGAGAGGATAGAATTAAAAAGAGAGAGAGGCGACAGAGAGAGAGAATAGAATTAAACAGAGAGAGAGGGGAGACAGAGAGAGGGCGAGAGAGAGAGAGGATAGAATTAAAAAGAGAGAGAGGCGACAGAGAGAGTGTGAGAGAGAGAGGGGGGATAGAATTAAACAGAGAGAGAGAGGGGGTACAGAGAAAGGGCGAGAGCGAGAGAGAATAGAATTACACAGAGAGACAGAGGGGACAAAGAGAGGGGACAGAGAGAGGGCGAGAGAGTGAGGGTCGAATTAAACAGAGGGAGGGGACAGAGAGAGGGTGAGAGAGAGAGAGGATAGAATTAAACAGAGAGAGAGAGGGGGGACAGAGAGAGGGCGAGAGAGAGAGGATAGAATTAAACAGAGAGAGAGGGGGGACAGAGAGAGGGCGAGAGAGAGAGGATAGAATTAAACAGAGAGAGAGGGGGAACAGAGAGAGGGCGAGAGAGAGAGAGGATAGAATTAAACAGAGAGAGAGGGGGGACAGAGAGAGGGTGAGAGAGAGAGAGGATAGAATTAAACAGAGAGAGGGGGGGACAGAGAGAGGGCGAGAGAGAGAGAGGATAGAATTAAACAGAGAGCGAGGGGACAGAGAGAGGGAGGGAGAGAGAGAGGATAGAATTAAACAAAGAGAGAGGGGGGACAGAGAGAGGGTGAGAGAGAGAGGATAGAATTAAACAGAGAGAGAGGGGGGACAGAGAGAGGGTGAGAGAGAGAGGATAGAATTAAACAGAGAGAGAGGGGAGACAGAGAGAGTGCGAGAGAGAGGAAAGAATTAAACAGAGAGAAGGAGGACAGACGAGGGCGAGAAAGAGAGAGAGAGGATAGAATTAAACAGAGAGAGAGGGGACAGAGAGAGGGTGAGAGAGAGAGAGGATAGAATTAAACAGAGAGAGAGAGAGAGGACAGTGAGAACTCGAGAGAGAGAGAGAGAGAGAGAGAGAGGTGATATCATTAAAGAGAGAGGGGGGACAGAGAGAGGGGGAGAGAGAGAGAATAGAATAAAACAGAGAGAGAGAGGGGACAGAGAGAGGGTGAGAGAGAGAGAGGATAGAATTACACAGAGAGAGAGGGGACAGAGAGAGCGTGAGAGAGAGATAGGATAAAATTAAACAGAGAGAGAGGGGGGACAGAGAGATGGCGAGAGAGAGAGAGGATAGAATTAAACAAAGAGAGGGAGGGCAGAGAGAGGGTGAGAGAGAGAGGGTAGAATTAAACAGAGAGAGAGAGCGGACAGAGAGAGTGTGAGAGAGAGAGAGAGGATAGAATTAGACAGAGAGAGAGAGAGGTGACATAGACAGGGTGAGAGACTGAGAGCTGATACAATTAAACAGATAGAGAGGGGGGACAGAGAGAGGGTGAGAGAGAGGGAGGATAGAATTAATCAGAGAGAGAAAGGGGGGACAGAGAGAGGGCGAGAGAGAGAGAGGATATAATTAAAGAGAGAGGGGGGGACAGAGAGAGGGGGAGAGAGAGAGAGGATATAATTAAAGAGAGAGAGAGGGAGGGCAGAGAGAGGGCGAGAGAGAGAGAGGATAGAATTAAACAGAGAGAGGGAGGGGACAGAGAGAGGGTGAGAGAGAGAGAATAGAATTAAACAGAGAGAGAGAGGGGGGACAGAGAGAGGGTGAGAGAGAGAGAGAGAGAGGATAGAATTAAACAGAGAGAGGGGGAGGACAGAGAGAGGGCGAGAGAGAGTGAGGATAGAATTAAACAGAGAGAGAGGGGGGACAGAGAGAGGGCGAGAGAAAGTGAGAGAGAGGGGAGAATTCAACAGAGAGAGAGGGGGGACAGAGAGAGGGTGAGAGAGAGGATAGAATTAAATAGAGAGAGAGAGGGGACAGAGAGAGAGCTAGAGAGAGAGAGGATAGAATTAAACAGAGAGAGAGAGGGGACAGAGAGAGGGTGAGAGAGAGAGGATAGAATTAAACAGAGAGAGAGGGGGGACGGAGAGAGAACGAGAGAGAGATGATAGAATGAAACAGAGAGAGAGGGGACAGAGAGAGGGGGAGAGAGAGAGAGAGGATAGAATTAAATAGAAAGAGAGAGGTGACAGAGAGAGAGAGAGAATAGAATTAAACAGAGAGAGAGGGGGGGACAGAGAGAGGGCGAGAGAGAGAGAGGATAGAATTAAAAAGAGAGAGAGGCGACAGAGAGAGTGTGAGAGAGAGAGGGGGGATAGAATTAAACAGAGAGAGAGAGGGGGTACAGAGAAAGGGCGAGAGCGAGAGAGAATAGAATTACACAGAGAGACAGAGGGGACAAAGAGAGGGGACAGAGAGAGGGCGAGAGAGTGAGGGTCGAATTAAACAGAGGGAGGGGACAGAGAGAGGGTGAGAGAGAGAGAGGATAGAATTAAACAGAGAGAGGGGAGACAGAGAGAGGGCGAGAGAGAGAGAGAGGATAGAATTAAACAGAGAGAGGGGGGACACAGAGAGGGCAAGAGAGAGAGAGAATAGAATTAAACAGAGAGAGAGGGGGGGGACAGAGAGAGGGCGAGAGAGAGAGGATAGAATTAAACAGAGAGAGAGGGGGGACAGAGAGAGGGCGAGAGAGAGAGAGGATAGAATTAAACAGAGAGAGAGGGGGGACAGAGAGAGGGTGAAAGAGAGAGAGGATAGAATTAAACAGAGAGGGGGGGGACAGAGAGAGGGCGAGAGAGAGAGAGGATAGAATTAAACAGAGAGCGAGGGGACAGAGAGAGGGTGAGAGAGAGAGAGGATAGAATTAAACAGAGAGAGAGGGGGGACAGAGAGAGGGCGAGAGAGAGAGGATAGAATTAAACAGAGAGAGAGGGGGGACAGAGAGAGGGCGAGAGAGTGAGGGTAGAATTAAACAGAGAGAGAGAGCGGACAGAGAGAGGTTGAGAGAGAGAGAGAGGATAGAATTAAACAGAGAGAGAGGGGGGACAGTGAGAACTCGAGAGAGAGAGAAAGAGAGGTGATAGAATTAAACAGAGAGAGAGAGGGACAGAGAGTAGGCGAGAGAGAGAGAAGATAGAATTAAACAGAGAGAGAGACAGGGGTAAGACAGAGGGCGAGAGAGAGAGGGGATTGAATTACACAGACAGAGGGGACAGAGAGAGGGTGAGAGAGAGAGAGGATAGAATTAAACAGAGAGCGAGGGGACAGAGAGAGGGTGAGAGAGAGAGAGGATAGAATTAAACAGAGAGAGAGGGGACAGAGAGAGGGTGAGAGAGAGAGAGGATAGAATTAAACAGAGAGAGAGGGGACAGAGAGAGGGTGAGAGAGAGAGAGGATAGAATTAAACAGAGAGCGAGGGGACAGAGACAGGGTGAGAGAGAGAGAGGATAGAATTAAACAGAGAGCGAGGGGACAGAGAGAGGGTGAGAGAGAGAGAGGATAGAATTAAACAGAGAGAGAGAGGGGGGACAGAGAGAGGGCGAGAGAGAGAGGATAGAATTAAACAGAGAGAGAGGGGGGACAGAGAGAGGGCGAGAGAGAGAGAGAGAATTAAACAGAGAGAGAGGGGGGGAACAGAGATAGGGTGAGAGAGAGAGGACAGAATGAAACGGGGGGGGGAACAGTGAGAGGGCGAGAGAGAGAGAGGATAGAATTAAACAGAGAGAGGGAGTGGGGGACAAAGATAGGGCGAGAGAGTGAGAGGACAGAATTAAACAGAGAAAGGGGGGGAACAGAGAGAGGGCGAGAGAGAGAGAGAGAGAGAGAGAGAGAGAGGACCGAATTGAAGAGAGAGAGAGGGGAAAGAGAGAGGGTGAGAGAGAGAGAGGATAGAATTAAACAGAGAGAGAGGGGGGACAGAGAGAGGGTGAGAGAGAGAGAGGATAGAATTAAACAGAGAGGGAGAGGGGGGACAGAGAGAGGGCGAGAGAGAGAGAGGATAGAATTAAACAGAGAGAGAGGGGGACTGAGAGAGGGTGAGAGAGAGAGAGAGGATAGAATTAAACAGAGAGAGAGGGGGACAGAGAGACGGTGAGAAAGAGAGGGTATAGAATTAAACAGAGAGAGAGGGCGGAGAGAGAGAGGGCGAGAGAGAGAGAGAGAGGGTAGAATTAAACAGAGAGAGAGAGGGGGGACAGAGAGAGGGCGAGAGAGTGAGGGTAGAATTAAACAGAGAGAGAGGGGGGACAGAGAGAGACCGAGAGAGAGAGAGAGGATAGAATTAAACAGAGAGAGCGGGGGACAGTGAGAAGGTGAGAGAGAGAGAGAGAGAGGATTGAATTAAACAGAGAGAGAGGGGGGACAGAGAGAGAGCGAGAGGCAGAGGATAGAATTAAACAGAGAGAGAGACGGGGGACAGAGAGAGGGTGAGAAAGAGAGAGAGAGGATAGAATTAAACAGAGAGGGAGGAGACAGAGAGAGGGCGAGAGAGAGAGAGAGGATAGAATTAAACAGAGAGAAGGAGGACAGAGAGAGGGTGAGAAAGAGAGAGAGAGGATAGAATTAAACAGAGAGAGAGGGGACAGAGAGAGGGCGAGAGAGAGGGAGGATATAATTAAAGAGAGAGGGGGGGACAGAGAGAGAGGGAGAGAGAGAGAATAGAATAAAACAGAGAGAGAGAGAGCGGACAGAGAGAGGGCGAGAGAGAGAGAGGATAGAATTAAACAGAGAGAGAGGGGACAGAGAGAGGGCGAGAGAGAGAGGATAGAATTAAACAGAGAGCGAGGGGACAGAGAGAGGGCGAGAGAGAGAGGACAGAATTAAACAGAGAGAAGGGGAGAACAGAGAGAGAGAGGGTAGAATTAAACAGTGGGAGAGAGGGAAAAGAGAGAGGGCATGAGAGAGGATAGAATTAAACAGAGAGAGACAGGGGGGACAGACAGAGATCGAGAGAGAGAGAGAGAGGATAGAAATAAAAAGAGAGAGAGAGGGGGGACCGAGAGGGCTCGAGAGAGAAGGAGAGGATAGAATTAAACAGAGAGAGAGGGAGGGGACAGAGAGAGGGTGAGAGAGAGAGAGGATAGAGTCAAGCAGAGAGATAGAGGGGGGACAGAGAGAGGGCGAGAGAGAGAGAGAGAGAGAGAGGACAGAATTGAACAGAGAGAGAGGGGAAAGAGAGAGGGTGAGAGAGAGAGAGGATAGAATTAAACAGAGAGAGAGGGGGGACAGAGAGAGGGTGAGAGAGAGAGAGGATAGAATTAAACAGAGAGGGAGAGGGGGGACAGAGAGAGGGCGAGAGAGAGAGAGGATAGAATTAAACAGAGAGAGAGGGGACAGAGAGAGGGTGAGAGCGAGAGAGAGGGTAGAATTAAACAGAGAGAGAGAGGGGGGACAGAGAGAGGGCGAGAGAGAGAGAGAGAATAGAATTAAACAGAGAGAGAGGGGGGACAGAGAGAGGGCGAGAGAGAGATTGGATAGAATTGAACAGTTAGAGAGGGGGGGACAGAGAGAGGGCGAGAGAGAGAGAGGATGGAATTAAACAGAGAGAGAGGGGGGACAGAGAGAGGGTGAGAGAGAGAGAGAGAGGATAGAATTAAACAGAGAGAGAAAGGGGGAACAGAGAGAGCTCGAGAGAGAGAGAGAGAGAGGATAGAAATAAAAAGAGAGAGAGAGAGGGGGGACAGAGAGGGCTCGAGAGAGAAGGAGAGGATAGAATTAAACAGAGAGAGAGGGAGGGGACAGAGAGAGGGTGAGAGAGAGAGAGGATAGAATTAAACAGAGAGAGAAGAGGGACAGAGAGAAGGCGAGAGAGAGAGCGAGGATAGAATTAAACAGAGAGTGAGAGGGGGACACAGAGAGGGCAAGAGAGAGAGAGGATAGAATGAAACGGGGGGGTAACAGTGAGAGGGCGAGAGAGAGAGAGAGGATAGAATTAAACAGAGAGAGGGAGGTGGGGACAAAGATAGGGCGACAGAGTGAGAGGACAGAATTTAACAGAGAGAAGGGGAGGACAGAGAGAGGGTGAGAGAGGGAGAGAATAGAATTAAACACTGAGAGGGAGGGGGAACAGAGAGAGTGCGAGAGAGTGAGGGTAGAATTAAACAGAGAGAGAGGGGGGGACAGAGAGAGGGCGAGAGAGTGAGGGTAGAATTAAACAGAGAGAGAGAGGGACAGAGAGAGGGTGAGAGTGAGAGAGAGGATAGAATTAAATAGAGAGAGAGAGGGGGGACAGAGAGAGAGCGAGAGAGAGAGAGGATAGAAATAAAAAGAGAGAGGGGGGGACAGAGAGCGGGCGAGAGAGAGAGAGAGGATAGAATTAAACAGAGAGAAGGGGAGGACAGAGAGAGGGCGAGAGAGTGAGAGGATAGAATTAAACAGAGAGAGAGGAGGGACAGAGAGAGGGTGAGAGAGAGAGAGGATAGAATTAAACAGAGAAAGGGAGGGGGACAGAGAGAGGGCGAGAGAGAGAGAGAGAATAGAATTAAACAGAGAGTGAGAGGGTGACAGAGAGTGAGAGGGTGACAGAGAGAAGGCGACAGAGAGAGAGAGAGAGAGAATAGAATTAAACAGAGAGTGAGAGGGTGACAGAGAGTGAGTGGGAGAGAGAGGATAGAATTAAAAAGAGAGAGAGACAGGGGTAAGACAGAGGGCGAGAGAGAGAGGGGATAGAATTACACAGAGAGAGGGGACAGAGAGAGGGTGAGAGAGAGAGGTCAGAATGAAACGGGGGGGGAACAGTGAGAGGGCGAGAGAGAGAGAGAGGATAGAATTAAACAGAGAGAGGGAGGGGGGGACAGAGAGAGGGTGAGAGAGTGAGAGGACAGAATTAAACAGAGAGAAGGGGAGGACAGAGAGAGGGCGAGAGAGAGAGAGTAGAATTAAACAGAGAGAGAAAGGGACAGAGAGAGAGTGAGAGTGAGAGAGGATAGAATTAAATAGAGAGAGAGAGGGGACAGAGAGAGGGTGAGAGAGAGAGAGGATAGAATTAAATAGAGAGAGAGAGGGGACAGAGAGAGGGTGAGAGAGAGAGAGGATAGAATTAAATAGAGAGAGAGAGGGGACAGAGAGAGGGCATGAGAGAGAGAGAGGATTGAATTAAACAGAGAGAAGGGGAGGACAGAGAGAGGGCGTGAGAGAGAGAGAGGATAGAATTAAACAGAGAGAGGGGGAGGACAGAGAGAGGGCAAGGGAGTGAGAGGATAGAATTAAACAGAGAGAGAGAGGGGGGACAGAGAGAGGGTGAGTGAGAGAGAGGATAGAATTAAACAGTGAGAGAGTGGGGACAGAGAGAGGGCGAGAGAGAGAGAGGATAGAATTAAATAGAGAGAGGGGGGGACAGAGAGAGGGCGAGAGAGAGGATAGAATTAAACACCGAGAGTGAGGGGGGACAGAGAGAGGGCGAGAGAGTGAGGGTAGAATTAAACAGAGAGAGAGAGCGGACAGAGAGAGGGCGAGAGAGAGAGAAGATAGAATTAAACAGAGAGAGAGAGGGGGGACAGAGAGAGGGTGAGTGAGAGAGAGGATAGAATTAAACAGTGAGAGAGTGGGGACAGAGAGAGGGCGAGAGAGAGAGAGGATAGAATTAAATAGAGAGAGGGGGGGACAGAGAGAGCGCGAGAGAGAGGATAGAATTAAACACTGAGAGTGAGGGGGGACAGAGAGAGGGCAAGAGAGTGAGGGTAGAATTAAACAGAGAGAGAGAGCGGACAGAGAGAGGGCGAGAGAGAGAGAAGATAGAATTAAACAGAGAGAGAGAGGGTGACAGAGAGAGGGCGAGAGAGAGAGAGGATAGAATTAAACAGAGAGAAGGGGAGGACAGAGAGAGGGTGAGAGAGAGAGAGGATCGAATTAAAAAGAGAGAGAGACAGGGGTAAGACAGAGGGCGAGAGAGAGAGGGGATTGAATTACACAGACAGAGGGGACAGAGAGAGGGTGAGAGAGAGAGAGGATAGAGTTAAACAGAGAGAGAGAGGGGGGACAGAGAGAGGGCGAGAGAGAGAGGATAGAATTAAACAGAGAGAGAGGGGGGACAGAGAGAGGGCGAGAGAGAGAGAGGATAGAAGTAAACAGAGAGAGAGGGGGGACAGAGAGAGGGTGAGAGAGAGAGAGGATAGAATTAAACAGAGAGAGAGGGGGGACAGAGAGAGGGTGAGAGAGAGAGGATAGAATTAAACACTGAGAGGGAGGGGGAACAGAGAGAGGGTGAGAGAGAGTGAGGGTAGAATTAAACAGAGAGAGAGGGGGGGACAGAGAGAGGGTGAGAGAGAGAGGATAGAATTAAACACTGAGAGGGAGGGGGAACAGAGAGAGGGCGAGAGAGTGAGGGTAGAATTAAACAGAGAGAGAGGGGGGACAGAGAGAGACCGAGAGAGAGAGAGGATAGAATTAAACAGAGAGAGCGGGGGACAGTGAAAAGGTGAGAGAGAGAGAGAGAGAGGATTGAATTAAACAGAGAGAGAGGGGGGGACAGAGAGAGGGCGAGAGAGAGAGAGGATAGAATTAAACAGAGGGAGAGAGGGTGACAGAGAGAGGGCGAGAGAGAGAGAGGATAGAATTAAACAGAGAGAGAGGGGAACAGAGAGAGGGTGAGAGAGAGAGAGAGGATAGAATTAAACAGAGAGAGAGAGGGGGGGACAGAGAGAGGGCGAGAGGCAGAGGATAGAATTAAACAGAGAGAGAGAGGGGACAAAGAGAGGGTGAGAGAGAGAGAGGATAGAATTAAACAGAGAGAGAGAGGGGACAGAGAGAGTGTGAGAGAGAGAGAGGATAGAATTAAACAAAGAGAGAGAGGGGGGACAGAGAGAGGGCGAGAGAGAGAGAGGATAGAATTAAACAGAGAGAGAGAGGGGGGACAGAAAGAGGGCGAGAGAGAGGACAGAATTAAACAGAGATCGAGGGGACAGAGAGAGGGTGAGAGAGAGATAGAGGATAGAATTAAACAGAGGGGGGGACAGAGAGAAGGTGAGAGAGAGAGAGAGGATAGAATTAAACAGAGAGAGAGGGGGGACAGAGAAAGGGTGAGAGAGAAAGAGAATAAAATTGAACAGAGAGAGAGGGGAACAGGGAGAGCGTGAGAGAGAGAGAGGATAGAATTAAACAGAGAGAGAGGGGACAGAGAGAGGGTGAGAGAGAGATAGAGGACAGAATTAAACAGAGATCGAGGGGACAGAGAGAGGGTGAGAGAGAGATAGAGGACAGAATTAAACAGAGATAGAGGGGACAGAGAGAGGGTGAGAGAGAGATAGAGGATAGAATTAAACAGAGAGAGAGGGGGGACAGAGAAAGGGTGAGAGAGAAAGAGAATAAAATTAAACAGAGAGAGAGGGGAACAGAGAGAGGGTGAAAGAGAGAGAGGATAGAATTAAACAGAGAGAGAGGGGGACAGAGAGAGGGTGAGAGAGAGAGAGAGGATAGAATTAAACAGAGAGAGAGAGGGGGGACAGAGAGAGGGCGAGAGGCAGAGGATAGAATTAAACAGAGAGAGAGAGGGGACAGAGAGAGGGTGAGAGAGAGAGAGGACAGAATTAAACAGAGAGAGAGAGGGGACAGAGAGAGTGTGAGAGAGAGAGAGGATAGAATTAAACAAAGAGAGAGAGGGGGGACAGAGAGAGGGCGAGAGGCAGAGGATAGAATTAAACAGAGAGAGAGAGGGGGGACAGAAAGAGGGCGAGAGAGAGGACAGAATTAAACAGAGATCGAGGGGACACAGAGAGGGTGAGAGAGAGATAGAGGATAGAATTAAACAGAGGGGGGGACAGAGAGAAGGTGAGAGAGAGAGAGGAAAGAATTAAACAGAGAGAGAGGGGGGACAGAGAAAGGGTGAGAGAGAAAGAGAATAAATTTAAACAGAGAGAGAGACGCAACAGAGAGAGGGTGAGAGAGAGAGAGGATAGAATTAAACAGAGAGAGGGGGGCGGACAGAGAGAGGGCGAGAGAGAGAGAGGATAGAATTAAACAGAGAGAGAGGGGGGACAGAGAGAGGGCGAGAGAGAGAGAGGATAGAATTAAACAGAGAGAGAGGGGGGACAGAGAGAGGGTGAGAGAGAGAAAGAGAGAAGAGAATTAAACAGAGAGAGAGGGGACAGCGAGAGGGCAAGAGAGAGAGAGAGAGAGGGGAGAATTCAACAGAGAGAGAGGGGGGACAGAGAGAGGGCGAGAGAGAGAGAGGATAGAATTAAACAGAGAGAGAGAGACGCAAAAGAGAGAGGGTGAG